>NW_020956004.1:185421-193060 GCF_003031625.1 Empidonax traillii | reverse complement strand
TCAAATGTGGGAAGCAGGAGGAAAAAAAAAATATTAAATGAACTGGGAATTCATAGAGAAGTTAACTTAGGAAAGCTGTCAGTATAAATTGGCTCAGATACACTTTACCAGAAGGAAAGCAAATATTGCAATATCAGAAGAATATCTATCTGCTAAGGAACAAAACAGTAGTGTGGCATTTACAGCATGGAAAAAATTAATAAAAATAAGCCTCTGACCACAAATATACTAATCTTGGGCCCAGTCCTCATTTACGCCACAGCTCCTCTCACCCCTCGTATTTGCTGTGAAACCCACTCCCCTGGTTCAGCAAGAACGAAGCCCCCTCCTCTTCCCCCTGCCTTTCATTGTTGCTGCCTGGTACGTTAAAAATATCTGGGCAACACGGCAGAAAGGAGTTTTCAGGTTCACTAAAGGGAAATGTCAGCTCTGCAAATCACTGAAAGTAACCGGACACAAACTGTCAAAATAAGTCAGCGAGACAGCGCGGTTATTGTCAGCGCGTAACTCAAGCCTGCAATCCGAGATGTGGCTAAAGGTTATAGACAGCACAGCGTGACAGTTCCACTGCCGTGTGCAGAGCAGCTGATTTGGCTACAAACGCTGGGTGATTTTAATACAGGCAGGATGTTTTAATACCTCTCTCTCCCCCATTTAGCTGCCCCGCTTTATTATCGCTGCGTACCGACGGCGAAGAGCAAAATTCAGCCTCTCACGCCGTCACTGCTGAGCCTGCCAGGGTTTGCAGATGAGCTTTTCTTACTGCTGCCTCTCATCTAAAGCTGGTGTCAGCCCAGGCATGCCAGTGTTACAATTCACCACAGATGACTCCTCGCAACTTGGCAAGACGGTAACAGCAAGAAGTGGAAGTGCGTGGGATTCATTCCCCTGCAAACGCTTTGCGGAGCTATTAAGTCAGAACTTTCAAACCCTCTCGTACAACAGGACGGCAGGGATGCCATCAATCAGTCAATGCAGAAACCATACGGAGCTGAGAATGAAACCAAGAAACTAATTTGGTACACCTGGAGGCCAAAAAAATAAATACATTTAATATAGATATTTTTGAATTTTAGCAACATAAGCAAGACAGCAGCGTGCTCACATAAAGAATAAGTGTATCAGACACATTAGGAAGTGATATTCAAATAGCATTTGACATTGGGCTATTTTTGCTGCATTCTCAGTATAGAACTGAAAAGGTACTTTTTCATTCCACTGCATTACACCATATTTTTATACTTTCCCCTACCTGTACGCTCCGCTGTTAACAAGCATCGATTTGAACAGCATCAAATCAAATGTTTTACACCTCCTTGCACGCTCAATTTTCAGATGTGCTTTGTGTACGGGGTTAGGGTGTCTCCAAACATGCATGTTAAAATTAAATTTGAAATTACATTTAATGAGAAAAGATCATACCCACCGTGCTGTGAGCAAAGCCCTACACCTTGCAGCTTAGTCAAGGGGGCAAATCACGGCCTAACCACGACACAGGCTCGTGGAGAGCAAGTGAAGCCCTGGAACAATCTCAGATAAAAGCCAGCCCTGCATTTACCAGAACCACACTCATCCCTTCCCTGTCACAAGGGGACAAGTTGTTTGGTTGGGTTTTTTTTTTCGCAAGGTGGCTCCCCAGCTGCACTCAGCAGTTACACACTTTGTCACTCCCATTTTTCACAGCCAGGCAGGAGCACAGTGAAGGCTGCACGACGCAGACAGGACTGCCCAAAATTCACACAGCAACTTAGGCAGCAGTGCAGAGCCTTGCTTGCTCCTTTAATCTGAGCGCTTTGCCTAAACTGCAGCTCCTGTGGGTTGTTTTGGGGGAAAGGTGATTTGGCAGTAGCATCAAGAGTTTCTTTGATACCAAAGTACAACACGGGGGAATCGAGAGAGGCAGTTTTCTTGCTGAGATTGTCACAACTCTTTTACCCAAAACCCCTCTTTTCTCAAGGGTGTGCTCATTCGTGTGTCATCCTTGTATTTCACTGAGCTTCTGGTGTGTAGGAAACAAGCCAAACACCGGAGTTAGGAGGTCACCCGAGTGTTATGAAACCGGCAATGAGGCTCAGGGTAGAACAAGCAGGCACGAAGAGGGGGATATACAGGCAGCAAGAGTGCTGCAAAGGGAGAGGAATTTTCACTGTCCAACTGCTCTCCAATCAAATCTGGAAATCAAGCCTGGGCAGAGACGAAATCTGTCTCATTTTTTGTGTTCTGCTCCCCTTGAATATCTGAACAACACACCCAAAAAAAAAAAAAAAAAAAGAAAGAATGCCAGATTTTACTGTAAGTATCTTCTCAGGGGAGGTGTAATGCTTTGCTTTGATGCAGCTGCCCTTGCACGTCTCTTAAACATCCACCCAAACCCACTTTCTGGAATGCAACATTTGAAGTCTTGCATGTTCTCTTCATACAGGACTTCTGTCCACCCACACAGCAAAAACCCTTAAGTGGGCAGTCCCTGTTACTCATAACTTCACCACTACAATATTCTTCTCCTGAATGTGCAGCTCCAAATGCCACTGCAAAGCAGAAGAAACATTCCACCCCCCCTCCAGCCCATCAGACTCCAAGAGACTCATCTTCCCTTTCAAAACTCTTCGCAGCCTACAGTCCACACTACCCCTGATTTCTCATCCACTGCTGAAAGATTTATTCCTCTCATTCACCTACGATGAAGTTAATTTGTTAAAGGCCAAAAATTGTGCGTATGCTCATGTGCTGTTCCTCCTATTTTTAAGAGGGTTTTCTAAATTTCTCATTAGCTCCCAGTGCTCTCCTCAACCACATCTCCTAAAAATATAACTGACAACCAGCACATTATTATTTTTTCTGTATCAGCGAGACAAAACAGAGAGGAAGAAATGAAGCTCTAATAGACCAGTAGACTTTAGAGAGTGGGGAGGAAGAAACTTCTCAGGGCTTCCAGTAGTCCCATCAAACTCAGTCTGTGCACTCCTCCTTTTGCCTCCATCCCTGTCCTTTCCCCTTTCTTGTGCTGTAAATTCTTCATCAGTCTCTTTTGGTTCAGCACTGTTACAGTGGTTAAGACAGTGAAATTGTGCCTCATGACTTGGATTTCTAAGAATTGCAGCAACACAAGTAATAAAACAACCACAGTTTTAAATTTATTTGACTAACATTCATACCTCAAGACCACCAAACCATGAAGAAATAGCTCACAAGGGAGAGAGAAAATAATCACACAGATCAGAAAGGCACACCACAAATGCACCAACCCTCAGCTCGTATTAATTGGTGTGGCTCTAAAAATTTCATCTCTCTCTTTCAATTTACCTATGCTCATTTACATCCACAGGCACTGTTTAAAAAACATTTTAAATAGATTTGTCTGTAAACAATCCTCCTAAAACAAACAAACAAACAAACAAAAAAGGAACACTGAATTAAGCCTTTCTGCACAGGTTTTTTTGCTGCTGTAGAGGACACGTAATGGACGTGCAGCAGCACATGAAAGACAGTTTAGGAAGCAAATTATTCATCTGTTTGGATTAAACCAGAATAAAAATGTTAACATATTTGCAAATTTCTTTCACTGAAAACTATAAAGATGTCTTGTTACTGCTCTGGCTTTCCACTGTCTTTAGAAGAACTGAAAATCTATTTAAGATCAAGACAAAGACAGGTACACACAAATCAGTGGGCAGTGAGAATGCCATCAAAATATGCCAACAGGAATATGTGCTGGTTTCGGCTGGGATAGAGTTATTTTTTTCCACAGTAGCTGGTATAGGGCTATGTTTTGGATTTGTGCTGTAAGCAGTGTTGATAAGTCAGCACACGCAGAACACAGATGAACTACCAGCACTACTTGATCACTTATTTCCTTAAAATGTCTCCAGTAAGTTTGTTTTCAGAAGGCATCATTGGTAGATTTGCAAACAGGCTGGAAAAAAAATAATTAGAACTATTGTTGAGAAATGTTAATGTGGAACGGAAGGCATTCAAAGAGCACTATAACAGAGTTTAAAATGTAAGTTCATTCCAGTAAATCAGTGTCAAAATGACAACAGAAGCCAACGTGGCTCGAGACAGATATATGGAACAATACATAAGAAAAACAAAAAAGCTTTTGAACCCATCCATAAAATATCAGAAGTGAAAGATTTGATTAAGTATTAAAAGAAAAAGGCTAAACCAAGTGAAACAAAACGAAAAGTGAATCATACAGTCAAAGTCTCTCAGTATGAAAGAAAAAAACCCCAATTTTTCCTGGTTTGTGGTGGTTTTTTTTTTTTTGTTTTGTTTTGTTTTTAAATCAGGTCAAACCCAAGAATTAGGAACTCATTTTCCAGAATGAGAGTGAGAAGGATCAAACCAAAATGCAAAGACTACTTGGAATATTTAAAGAATTAATTTGCAATTATTCCAAGACGTAACTGTATCTGATACAGCGTACCTGAATACAGCACATTACCTCTGGTGGATGTGATGGCAGACAGCACAGACCAAGCCAGCCCTTCACAACGGTGCTTTGCAGCAAGTTACTGGGGCAAAGTGGCTTTCTCAGTCCTATCTGGCTCCTCGTCCTGTCGTAACGATCAAAACTGGAAAGGTGAAGTTTTTTGTGGTAATTGACCTCTGCTGAATTGAAAGGCCATTGGGTTTTGCAGGCTTGTTCTAAATCAAAATAAACTTCTAAGAGAAATAGTTTTAAATTACCATCCTATTGGGTGTTCTGTAGATCTTCATCTTCCCTGCAAGGCCTCCCAGAACTTTGACTTCACCCATAAACCAGAGCTGTACCCTAAGAGACTTCACTGCTGCACCTGAGCTTTCTAACTTTGATTAGGCAGCTCAGCTCAGGGTGAAAGCACCTCCTTGGCATGTCCTGACATCATAACCAGTCAAAAGAATTTGCTGCTTGACCCACTGCTAACGGGACCTGTGCCAACTTCTTCCTGGTACAACACATTTTGCCTTCCAGCTCAATGGAAGGGAGCAAGGCAGTGACTTACACCCCTTTCTTCTCCTGCAAAAGGGTGCACAGCTACTCAGAGCTGAGCCCAGAGGAAGCCCACAGACTGTACATAAGATATCCAAGAAGGCAATAAAAGTGGATATAGAAATTGAGAGAAGCCTTCACTGACACTTTACAAGTTCATGTAGTTCAAAAGAGATCCCAGAAGACAGGAGACCATCATAATGCCATTAGTTGAGGGAAAGCCTGGGGAAACTGCAAACCCATGTAGGGAAAGCTTAAAAATCATTTTTAGAAAGCCAAGAGAGGGAAACACTTTAAACAAGCACACTAGTGGTTCAATTAAGGGTTTCAGAGATGCCTGTAGGAGGAAATCTCAAAGGATATCAGTACTAGGATAGACAAAGGGAGGCAATAGGAACCTGACGTGGAAACTTTCAGAACCATCCCCCCAAGCTTCATATTGGAAACCCAAAGCATTAAAATATTTAGAACAGCAAATGTATTCCAGAAATGTGGACAAAGTGCATTCAATAAGCTATTCAATCATATATCAGCACAAAGAGGGGGGTAGGAGCTGTAATTTTACAAACAGAAACAGCACTGAAAAGCAAGGCAAAGGAAGCCTTGATTAATAAGGTGGGCTGAGGGGAGAAAAGATAATTTAATTTTCAATAAAATAGTTCGGACCTTTGTTGAAGGGAAGATTGAAGTACTTTTAGGAAGAACACTCTGCTGGCTGATCTAACAAATAATCCAGAATGAAGGTAAAAAGGCAGAGAAAAAAGTCATAAGGAAATTTGGTTTAAATTATTAATGAAGAATTACACTTGCACTGACCAGGCACTTTCCGAGACAAAGAATACAAGTCACTGCAAATAATATGATGCAATTGGTATATTTTTTACACAGAAACAATGTCTTTTAGCAATGATGGCAGGGTTGTTTTCTTTTTTTTGGGGGGAGGAGCGGGGGAGGAGAGGAGCAGTGCTGGTGGTGAAGGTGATGCTGGAATTTAACACTAAACCAGGATACAGAATTAAAAAGATCAGCAGACTTTCTCGTGTTGTCCTTTCCTTTCCAAAATAGGGATACATTTCCCCTTGAGGCATAACCTGTGGGCAGGTATTTTCCATCCACTGATCAGTGTGCTTTTTACAGCCCCAACCTGAGCCCCACGCTTAAGTGCCAACTTATTCAGCAGAGAAATCCAAGAGTTTCACTCTGCAGCTCCACTGGCACCAGCTCCTGTGCCACACACTCCCACATCCACTCTCCATGATCTCAGCTCTGTGGCCTTCTTTTAAAATTAGGTCTGCCTTTGCTATTGCCTTGTTCATAGGGAGTGGGAGGTTTTCACAGTAGCTACAATCCTTTAGCTCCAGCCATGGCCTCGTGCTTTCAGATTGGAGGAATCCAGCTTGATTTCCCACGTGCTGAACAAATATCAGAGGTCACACAAAGGGGAAATATAGATGACCCTATAAAGAGCAGAAAACCTGGGGAGGAGGGAGGGAAAATAAACAGCAGCTAATACCACCACAGAGAGTAAATCAAAACAAGCTATTTAATGGGGTTTGAAATTGCTGGCTGCAAAAACTAACTTTACCCCGGATCAAACAAACTGAAATAAATATTTAAGGTGTACTGCTCAGCTGTTTCCTCAAAACAATAAACCCAAAGGCTGGCCTCAGTATAAGGTGACAACATTCCAAACCAGCTAAAAATTCACTAAGATCAGCACAGTTTGACTGATTTGCAACCGCAGAAGAACAACACAGCGCTGAACAGTCCCCACACACCTTTTCTCCTCTGCCTCTTCATTTTGGAGGGGTGTTCGTAAACGGAGCTCATCAGCTTGCCTCGTGTTGGCAGAGGGAGGATGGAGCAGAGGATGGAGCTCTGCACATGGCCCTGGCTGGGATGGTTATCCAGCACTCTCCTCAGTCTTTGGCAGTGACTGCAGCCTGCAAAATAATGGCCTCAGCAGCTCCTCGGGCCGCTCGCTGTTATAATCTGTATAATAAGTATTAGTTTAGCTTTTCGTATGGAAAGTTAATCCCCTAATAACATTTCAAATTACTGAACAGTGTTTGGGGGGAAAAAAAAAATAAAAATCACAGCTACCATTCAGAAACCTGTGCTGCAATCAGCCACACAAGATATACAGCATTCTGTAATTAGTGCACACCTTTCAGGCTTGGCTAATTACCTCTTATGAATTAAAAAATGTTTCCCCCTCCCCCGCCACTATACTTGAGAGTTTAAAAAAAAAAAAAAGAAAAAAGAATAAAAGATAAGCTTTCTATTTCTAAGGTAGCTAAAATTCAGTAAGATAACGCCTCTGATGTGGTTATTTCCAGGTGAACATCAGGTTATTCAACCTAGGTGAATTTAATGATTCTGGACAGGTTGTGCAATGAATTTTCCTGTAAATCACCTATAATTGCAAACATAAAAATTAAAAGTCAGTCTGAAGAGAGAGATAACACAGTGTAAATGATGGAAAGCAGTAATCTACAGATAGTGGTGCTGCTGTTTTAATTGAGGCCATTCTGATGAGAAGCTTCTGAACCCAGGGGGACAGCGCTAGGATGAAGAGCCTACGGTCTCTAACCTGCAAGAGCTTTTAAATGACTACAAGTGATTAACAAACATGTTTTCAATATGCTGACACAAAAACTTCCGAGT
>NW_020956004.1:171762-183991 GCF_003031625.1 Empidonax traillii | reverse complement strand
CTCCTTGTCCCAAGCCATTATATTTTATTTTATTTTTAACTTCTTCCTACTTGTCATGGGACAGAGGTATTGAAATCCCTCTATGGTATCACATTAATATAAAATCATTCTGCCTTTTTTCTCGTGTGACAGTGTAGTCACGTTAGCACATTTCATTGTAAGTTAGTAAAAATGAACGTTAATATGACCTGATACTAATCCACCATGACAGAAAATTCCTAATACGATAAAACTTTCATATCATATTAGTGGAAAAAAGTCAGTTCCTGCCTGTTCCAGGTCACTTTCAGTGCTGCCTTTGAGCATAAAGTAATGACAAGCATTTGTCTATCTGCAAAATGGGTCCCCAGCACTGTTCAATGGCAAAATGAAATTATATTCAAATGTGCCTTTTTTTTTTTTTTATTTCTCTGTGTGACTCAGCCCACTGAAGGAGAGTCCTCAGATATATCATCTGTATCAACCTTCAGTGCTAGGCTTTATTCTGAGATGCTCAGAGTGTCTCTAGTAATGAAGAGTAATCTCTTTTTAAATGGTTGTTTCTTGATATTGAAATTATAACAGTGCTTCTCAGGACTTGGGCATTTCCCAGAAACTGATAAAAGATCTGAAAGAGACACCACCAACTTACTACAAAACTTTGCAAGCTGAGTCTAAATGATCATTAAATCCACTTCCTTTGTCCCAAGTGAGGAACATTTGGACCATTCTGTCGTGTGACATAAACTAGAGGAGCTCAACTTAAACCCAGATCTCCATACCAATTTCCAACAAACTAAGGTCTGGTTTTCCTGATGTAGTCACTTTTTCATTACCCTGGACTGTAAAAACAACTGTAAGACCAGGTGATCCTAAAAGCTGCTGATTATTAAATTAAAAATACTGAGCTTCCTTGCACAGGTTGCACAACTCACGAGTTAGTGTTACACATAATTTAATTTTTCAACACAAAAATTTAATTTTATGAACAGAAATACGTTCAAACAACAACAATCTACATACTTAACTTTTCCTCCAGAAAACAAGAAGGACGAAGGATTCAATTTAAACTGCAGTGGAACAGTGCTGAGGACAGGTCACACAATGGATCAGCTCAGTTTGCAGAATATCTCCCGAGATAAACAGTGTAATACCTACTTCAGTTTGTTCTTCAGTTCTGATTGAAGCCTCAAAACTTTTGAGTAACTTCACTGCTGTACCTTAAGAGGAAAAAGAGAGATTAAAAAAAAAAAAAAAAAAGAAAGTGGTTCTGGTGGGGAATAGGCAGGTTACTACAACAACAACAAAATAAAATAAAAGAGGAATTTTCAGTTATGTTATTTATTGCACGTTGAAACATTACAAGTGCAAAATGTAATTACCTTAATGCTATTTTTGATATCATATCAGCAAATTACACCGAGTCCCCTACTGTGACACTTATATCAGGGTAAGAATTATCCTGTTGTGAGTGTCGATCCCAGGGGAAAATGAGGCAGCATAAATGGCTGTGATTCTTGAGCAATTAGCTCCTCCAAGGCTGCAGATACTCTTATTTAAAAGATACTTATGGAATGTTTAACCTGTAAACATCTTGAACATTTACCTCCTATTTGGTTTGGGGGTTTTTGATTTTTTTTTTTTTTCAGTAATTAAGCCTCCAGGGGATCCCCCCTATGCAACAAGCATTTCTTCCTCCTTTTGCCACCCATTTTTCTTTTTAATCAGGAGAAAATCCCTTTCTGCCATTAGGATGCTCACCGTGAAATTCGGAATCGTTTGTAATAACCACGTCTTTCCATTAGGACTAATACCCTAATGACACAGGACACCCTTGCAGTGTGCTGAAGGATTATGTAAACTTCACGTGGAGCAAAAAGGAATTACAAGTTTCAGTCACCTTTGGGAGTCAGTTTTCCGGTTTTCAGAGTTCTTTTGGGAATTATTGAGGGAAGAGAGAAATATTGATCGCTGTAATTAATTAGATCTTAAGCATTTACTCTGTGGTCAGAGGCACTGGCCTGAAAGAGCCAAAAGTGAAGACAACTGCATTAGGGCAAAGGTTTCCTTAACACGTGAGGATAAAAGGCACAGGATGCAAAACGGTTCTGCAATGGTCATCCAAAGCGTATGCAGCTATAAAGGGAATTTTATACACAAAGAAAGAGGAAAAGGATATAATATTAATGCATTTCAGCATCAACGTTTTCAACAATATCCTAAATTTTGAAGTTTGTAAGTTTATGTGCTGCAATCAAAAATTCGGGTGAACGTAGAGCTTGTAGTTCTCCATTAATCAGTACAGGTAAAAGACAGTCAACCCTGTAACTGCAAGTAAAAATAACATACAAAAAAACACTTTATAATCAGAACCATTTTTGCCTTCAAGCACAAAAGGGAAGATGAACACATTCTCAAAAGAATCTAAAAATCTCTCTTTAAAGTATAGGCAATAACTTTTTATAACACTATTTATAGACAAATAAGTAGGTACTTTAAAAAAAAAAATTGTCTTTATCCTTGTAAAAGAAAAAAATCCATTTCATGACTTACAAAACGCCAGTTCAACACCTCCAAACTTCTGATATAGTTCAATTCTGCTAACAGCCATCCTTTTAAACTAAACAAAATTACAGCTGTTACAACACTTGCATCGTTTTAATGCACCACTGAAGCAAACTGAAAGCTTTGGTAAATGTGGAAATTATTGATTTGTTAAATGCTTTACATGACACATACAAGACTCACAATATTACCCTCAGACACGCTAAGATATTTTACCATCTTTAACCACAATTTCCTTCCTTCACTTAGAGTTGCCAAACTTTTCTCCTGTTTAGAAACTACTGGGTTTTTTTTTTTCTTGAATTATTAACTCCCCAGCAGATGTTATGCTCCATTTGAAAACGGATTTGAATCAAATGGTTTTTCTTTACAGCAGTTAAAAAGCCTTGAAATACACTGGCAAATGCAACAAGCTCTTGTTCCACCTGTTGGGAATTTTTAAATCCAGAGTTGGATGTGATGATCTCGGAGGTCTCTTCCAACCCAGTTAATTCCATGATTCTATGATCTTTTTTTTTTCTCAATACCAAGAACACCAGGAAGGTAAACAGGTAGTTTTTCACTGCACTGTATTTTTTCCACTCAGTATATAAAAGGCTTCATATTCATTCCCTCATGTGAATTCTGACACCACTGGCAATAAAAACACAGGTTCAAATTCTCATTTAGCCATCAGTGGAGTTAACTTGGCCTACACTGGCAGAGGAAAAAAGGATGATTAAGTGAAAAATGGCTCGTTATAATGCCATCCTTTGAAACAGTGCATGCCTGCAAATATCAGTAATACTGCCAATTACTCTGAACATACCCAGATTTGTGCAGGGCCATGTTTAACGTTCACTTGAGAAGAAAAGATAATAATAAATGCTTGAGACTCCAAACATTCAACAGCAAATTAACAAAAACTGCAGAGGGTTATCACAAAGAGGCTTAAAATATGTGCATCTTGCACTTCAAATTGCCTGAAGAGATCTGCAGTGAAGACACACGTTTTTACTGTCTTAAATTACAGAGAAAACAGATCCATTCCACCTATATTTTGCCCCAGATCAGCAACGACTCTTTCCTTGCATGGAACAAGGGGCACTCAAGAAATATGTGGTCACTAAGGCAGTGTTCCCTCACACTTAATCTGCATTAATGAGATTTGTGACAGGGAGACTCACAATTCTGCAAATAAATTCACTAAACACCCACTAAATTTAAATTCCATCAATCCAGAAATCTACAAGGCAAGAAGGATTAGGACGCAGCAACAAACAGCTGGATTTTAACTGTCAAGATTTTAGAGGGCAATGTCTTTATTTTCTCATAATTAGTGCTAAATGCTACATAGAGATAAGATTTATATTTTTTTTTGACAGAATAGCTGGTCTTTCTCTTGCTGCTTAGTATTTCCTTTCTATGTTTCATCTCATTATTTTCTGCTATGCTTTTCTGACATAGAATCGCTATTTTTAGGTGAGACCAAAATTAAAACAGGAGAGTTCATTTCATGTGAACTGTCCATCTCACAATCACCAACATAAATACAACAGTAGTAGAAACAATTCCCACATCAGGAGAACTGGCCTCGTATTTAATATTTGCTGTGAAATGGGATATAGTTTTAAAAATAAGGACAAAGAGGAGACTCACACACATCCCTCTGGCACTGCAATCTCTTATTCTCCTTTTTTCACCCCTGAAAGTGTTGAGGCACTACTTACACAGAATATTTTGTTGCAGTCGCTCTGCCAGGTTGGCCAAACTTGCTGCCACCAAGTTCCTTTTTGCAGAAAACAACATAATCAAATAGAGGATTTCAGTTGGGTTTGTTTGTTTGTTTGTTTGTTTTCCCTTTCGGGAACTACATCATAAATCCAAGGGCAATTACAACAAAGATTTTTCTATAATTAGATGTAATGAGCATTGTATGATAGGGGGACATTCAAACAAAAAAGGAAACAAAACTTGTGAGAAACAGAATCCTTTTGAATATCTCATGATACCCTTTTTTATGATACAGTCTCCTTGAAAACAAGATCATTAAGTAATGCTTCTGAAAGTATCATTATAATTTTAGCACCAAGGTACAGATTAAAAGAAAATAAAATACTTTGTAGCAGTCTGTAATAGATCTAAAGTAAAATTTAAAATTACCCTAACTAGATAATGCTTCCTTTGTCCATAGCACACATTCCCAACTAACATAAAGATGAAAAAGGGCTCATGCAAAATACTGAGATGACCTTACAAACAGCTTTATGATGGATAAGAAGAGGAAAAAAAAAAAAAGTCATAAAAAGCAACCGCAGTGGAGGGTAATTTAGAAAAGAGGAACATATTTCTATACAAAGCTGAGTATAAATATTTATCAGATGCATAGATGGTCTAAAGATATTAAGAAAAATAATGAAAAATTACTATTTCGTTGTCATATACTTCTTGCAAATACATGCTGGGATAATGCTTCAGCTATAATAAAACTGCTCATTATCTGGAGATGCAGTAACAGGAGAACAAACATCATTTATATTGCTGAGAACAATTCTGTGGAGGCAGCGAAGGACTACAGAGCAGAGACTCCTTTTTGATATTTGATGTTTATGTAGGTTGATTGAATTGGAATGATTAAAGTCATTTAATTAGAAACCATCCATGGGAGTTCTTTGCAAAAGAATAACGTTATGCATTTGTTCAAATTCCCAATACCCACTCTGGTAGCGGTACAAAATCCTTTTGGGGACTGAGGGAAAGCCAATCAGGAGAGAGGATATTTGTGCTGCTCTGCAGCTGACCACAAAATGTTCGATGTGGTGTGTTTGTCGCGTGGGCAGAACGTTGGATGGACTGTTCGGGGTGTGCTGCTCTCACTGCTTATCCGCTCACTCTAAAGGGATTGCTCTTTCCCACTAGTCCAGACACACATACTGTGTGCAGTAACTCCCACCTATGAGCCACACTCCACGTTATTAATGTCAGCCTAATGCTAAAACAATACCAGTCTAATTCCTGAAAAAGACAATTAGCGTAATTTCTCAAGTAATGTGGATTTTTTTCCCCTGCAAATAATATTTAAGACAAAGACATGCATGAGAGTAAAAAGAACCAAACCTGTTTCATAATAACACCTCCTTCCATTTAAAGACTTATAGAGGTTCTCTATTATCTCTAGTCACCTTACACTACACAGAGAAAGTTTATTTTCTCTAAGTAATGAGGATAACAGCAGCAAGATGTGAAGCAATTTACTTGAGGAGAGCCAGTGGCTGGTCTGAACAGAAAGCTCAGGAATTCCTGGATGCTTTTACTGCCCTTCTCTCCATAATCTGGTGCTGCCTTTGCTGTAATAATCTCCCAGCAGTGTTTATATTAATCATTTGCACTGCTGTAGCATCCAAAGAGCCCAGTCAGGCCTCTCAGAGCAGTTAATACAAAGAAAGAAACCGAGTATCGACATCAAGAACATCTTTCACAATAGAACAACCTTTTTTTTAACTAAAAAAAAAAAAGGGGGGGGGGGGGGGGGAAGAAAGGGAAATAAAGAGCAAAATGAACAGTGCATGACAAGCCTGCCTGTTACTTCCACTCTGCGATAAAAATGTTGTTTTTACTACATCTCTAATATGAACTTACTTTAGGAAACTTTGCTAATTTAAAGCTCTCACATTTCCTCTTTTTTTTTTTTTTTCTTTTTTGTGCAATATAAAGTAATTGTAACTTTACTACATGCTTTATGGAACTGAAACCAGTTGCATAACGTGCTTTGTATAAAATGACGTTTTCTTTGTTTCCTGGCAGCGCCATTCTTTTTGTTTTGTTTTTGGCATTTGTCTTCCCAAGTAATACCATGGAAAGCCCTGATGGAGTCCATGATGGAGCCCTGCTTTTCTGGGGATGGCCAAACACCTGCCTGCGATGGGAAGTAGGAAATTAATTCCTTGTTCTACTTTGTTTTGCTTATTAAAGGGTCTTTATGGCAATCCATGAGCTTTCTCACTGTTAGCCTTCTGATTTTCTCTCCCATCTCACCTTGAGGGAGTGAGGGGCTGGCATGGACTTGGCTGCTGGCTAGGGTTCACAGATAAACGATTTTTATGTTTGTATATAAAAATATGTTTATATGTAATATAAAAATATAAATATATATATATATATACAAAGGATAGATATAACAGAATTTATAACATAATAACATTATCTACTGTCAGCAGCAGTACTGTGAGCATCCACATGAGGAGAATGAAAGAGCCTGAAGGTCCTCTATGATAGCATTATACAAAGTTTCTGTCTGATGATGTGGTTCCTCTTTAGAGAACAGCAGGAATACCTGACTCTAACAGCCTGCAGCTGAGACACAGCAAACATAAAACTTACAGCAGATAAAGAGTGAAAATACAGGGACCAAGCATTACAGTGGTGTTATGAAGAAGGAAATCTCTAGCAGCATTACAGAAGTGGGACCCAGGGTTTGCACAGTAACAAGGGGGAAAAAAACCCTACTGGTATATAAAATAATTCAATTTACAAGATCTAGCCTAAGGAAAAGTACATGTAGCTGATTTTTTGAAAAAAAGTTGCTAACCAACTTTGTTCACTGAGCCCAAAATTAGTCATGCAAAGCCAACAGGAGTATAGCATAGGTTAATTTTTCAGATTCCGATATTTTTCAGGCAACCAAAAAAAACCCCAACAAACCAAACAAAAACATCCCTACCCAGAAAAATCCCTTATTTCTGTAACAACAACCACGGGGAGCTGGCCAAAACAAAGGTCTGGGATTTTGGGGGCATGATAGATTTTCATATGCAACACCCCAAGCTTGTGAGTGAGAAGAAAAATACTTCATCTAAGAGGTCTTTCTCTCAATATCTGCGTGGATCTGAAAGAATTCACATACAACGTCGAGGCCACAATTAGATCCAAACCTTCAGACCTAACTCAAGACTCAGTCCCTGGTTAGTCCATGTTGCACCCTTGCTGGGTCAGAAGTGGGGAAAGGAAGGGGGACAAGAAAAGCTCCAAGTCTGCCTCTGACACACTCAGGACCAGCTCACTCAGCCAGGCAGCTCAGCCCAGAACTGACAGATATTCTGACCCGAACTGAGCAGAGTTCACTGAGCACGGTTCTGCCTGGCAATGTCCCTTGTCAGGCTTCATTCTGCTTTCACCCCTTTCTGGGACGTTTAAGAGTTGCAGGGAATTCCCCTCGGCAGCAGCTGGGGAGAAGCTCTTCCTCCCAACACCCCGAGGAACAGGGGCCAAATTGGCTGCGTTTCACAGCTGAAAAAAGAAACAGCCCTTGGAGCAGATGGCAGGCAGCAAAGAGTGGTGTTGGAAACAACCTTTCAAGGCAATTTAATCCAAAAAAAAATCACAATTCCACACTGCTTTCAAGTGAAGCCTCAGCTACCTGAAAAACCCTTAATGTCCTGGCAGGGAATTTTCTGATCCTTAAATAGGATATTGGTAAATAAATATATAACATGTATGATTATTAAAATCAAAGGTGTACCAGTACAGATTAGTGCCTGGGTACCACCAGCACAGACACAATAGAAAGAGACAACCACATATCACAAATGCATTTTTCCCCCCTGCATGGGTATCAAAAGCAGCAATAAAAACACTTGTAGCAAAAAAAGTGTTCATTGAATCACTCTGAGAGAATACGTTTTGCCCCAGGACTGGTAGTACCACATCCTCATGATGGCAACATTTTGTGTAAGACAGTATATATTTTGTGTAAGACAGTAGATATGGTAATACAAATGTAATAACATGTACTAAAGCGATAAACCATGTACTAACATAAATGTAATAGCATGTACTAAAGCATAAAACCATGCTAAACTGGTTTATTCTGAGAGTAAAACTTAAGAGTAGAAACTAATGGTATTCAAAGACCTTATTGCCCACTTTTACTCAACAGAGCTCATGCTGCTATCTGTTAAATATCATCATCATCATCATCAGTGTGCCCCCTTGCCCATTCTGCTGATTAAAATCACCCCAAAAGTACAACATCAAAAAGATTATGTTTTCTTTAAGCTGACCTTTAAAACCGAAGTTTACAGTGCCCTGGTAAGAACTTAACATCTTAATTTACATAATTTTCTTCTAAATTACAAGTCATGTCTTATCAGGACAGAGCAACCCGAAGGACATGGGCAAGCTCTCAGCCAGCAGCAAAACCCTCAAACCCCAGTGGGCTTAAATGTTCTCACGGACAGGTTACACAATACAAGAAAGCAAGAAAAACTAAAAATCATCTGCTGTTGAATTACACAGACCCTCTTTCCCTTGGGGGTTGCCAGTCACCTTCCACTCTTTCTGAACATTTTAAACAATTACCCAAATAAGATGGAAAATAAAAGTTAACAGGCGTTGAATTGCTGGGATTGTTCGTAACCATCTGGTACGATATGGCAGAACAACTTCTTGAATTAAGAAAGGTTGTTTCCCTCGCTTGCTGCATGGAAGAACACATGAACTGAAAGTTGTTGAGTCCACTCCTAGCCCCAGCAGCATCACAGAAAATTAGCATCAATCCAGAAGGAACACAATGATGACAACTGGATTCCAAGTGCTCTGGCTGGAGGAAAGTTTCCCTCAACATGTGTTAACACCCAGCATCCATCAAATATATTATTGTTCCTTGACAAATGTGTGAAAGTACAGAGTGGGGCCCCAGAACAGTCCAAATCTGGAAAGCACCTCATGCATTAAAACAAGTTTGGAGACTTGCTTGAAAGGGTAGTAGTTACAGACCTGTATGCAAGCATCATATTTTCAAGGCCAGATACTAGACCTCTAGTAAATTAAAAGTATATCTTTGATGAAGAACCCTTTTGAAATTCTTAAGTGGAAAATATGTAGTTACTGTCGTACCCTCTGTGGCGCTGATTAGTCTCGTTCAGAACAACTTTGAACAAAAAGTGGAAGTGAGAACACGCTTGGCACCCCTCCCAAAATTCATTACCTGATGTGCTAGGAAAAAAGAATTCTTTTTTTTTTTTTTTACCCCTCCATATGATCTAGCCCATGATTAAAAGAATAGACACAGCTACTACAATTTTTACATGTTTGATTCCTGAAGCAGACAAGGCCTAGCTATCACATCACGCATGCTTGATAAAACATCTTTCTAGCAAGGACATGCACTAGAAAGAGGCAGGCTGGCAGAGCAAACCCAAGTCAGCTGCTCAAGAGCAAGCTCTGCAAATCAGGTTTCTACATTATGCTAAATCTCCACCTGATACTCCCAGTCTTTGTTGAGCAGCCCTTTTATCAACTCGGATGCAAAAACTCAAAGGAGGAGGGGAAAAAAAACCCAAAATGTTTATACTTTATACTACATTTCCTTTTAAACACTATGATTCAATGAAAGAATTTAATATTTAAAAACCAACCAAACAAACTAAACTCAAACTATTTCTATTATTCTACTATCCCCATGGGCTGGAGTGCTTGTCAGGCTATCATTAAAGCAATTGTTCCACTCTGAACTCCCCCTAACCACCTGTTAAGTGTTAGATTCTTACACCTTGACTAACTGCAGGCAGGAAACAACAGGTAACAATGTCCATGATGAACCACGTTGAATTCTGTCAGCCAAAAGCACCCGTGCAGCCACTCATCTCTCCCTGTCCACGCAGACATCCTGGCAATAGCTGTCCTTCAGCCTGGGAAAACCAGGGGAGGCACATTGCTGCTGCCAGTGAGCCTTCCAAGTACTGTTTAGGTGCCATCTCCAAAATCCTAAAGCTCTTCTGGCAAACGGCTATCAGTGGCAATCAAACTCTTTTACATTACAAAGCCGCTCTCAAGAGATTACTGAAATCCCCCCTGATTTCACTTATTTAATTTGGTAAGCAGATTGTGTTGCTGCAAAGCAGATTTGCAGATATCTGGATGGACTGTCACTGTGTGCAAAACACGATACTGGGTACAGGCTCACAGAACAAGTTTGTTTTTTGCAACTGGTGCTGCCAGAAAGACTCCCAAAAAGAAGAAAAATGCTGCAAATTTTTGACCTCGTGGTTTGGTTATGGTGGGCAGAGCTGCAGAGCACCAAATCCTTGAGCACAGAAGCATCTGTGTCCTTCATCTGTGCCAGTGCCGTAGTCCTGGTTTCATGCAGCACTATAGCAAAGCCAAAAAAAATAAAATCACATTGTGTATTAATATTTATGCCTACTCATTAGGCGCTTGCATCATTTGCACAGCCACCCTGTTGGATAAAATCCCCACTGCACACACAATCACATCTGAAGGTATTTAAGAAATAAAAACACTTAGCTGGTCCACTGCGTAAGATCTTTCCCGCAGTCGGTCTAACCTCACCCAGAATTGTAAAGCACGTTTATCAGCCCTCCTCTGAGCACTACTGTGAAAGCTTTCCCTGTAAAAATGTCATTTGCCTTTCGTGGTGACAGCTATAAATGTGAACTACGAGTTTTACACGGGGAGCAGGGTTTGATGGCGTGGCCAGACCTCCTCCTCTCCCATCAGCAGCCGGGGCTGCTCTGGAAAAGGGTTCTAAGGGCGAGAAGTCACCTCTTAGCTCTCACTGCCGAGGATGCAATCGCAACAGCCCTGCCCCTGGCCCCTACTGCCCAGCAGTAGATTCAGCAGACAGATGGGTAAACACGAAATGCATTTTAAAAAAAAAAAAAAACCACTGGGAAACAGTTTACTGCAGAAAGGTAGAAATGCGCCACAACAGGGACGGGACTTGTCAGCTGTGGCCTCGCAAAGGCAGGCTTTGACATTCTCTCAAACACAATGCTCTCCTCCACGGCTCTTGCACAGGAGCTGAGAGAATCGAGGAAATCACCCATTTAACCTGTAGCTCAGGCAAGAGTAAACTCACTCTGCTCATCTTTTGAAATTGTGTATGTGCAACCCACCCAGGATTAGGAAATTTCACTCCCACCAGTGTGCTCAGAAGGCACAATGTTAACTCCTCTTTGGAAAGGCAAACAGAAGAACATGGGGGTCAAACAGACTGATAAATTAATCTGAATTACTACAAAGACACTTGGTAGGATTTCATGCCCTTTTAAACATTTATCAAATATAGATATAAATGAGTTCTTATTCTATTATACTTGACCCACACAAGTAACAAGGCTCTCCCCCTTCAGCACAATCGACTTAGTTTATGACACCATACTGCTTTGGGAACTTAGTCCGATAATTTTTTGAGTTCCCTCAATCCTCTCCCATCATTTCCAGCTTCTGAAGAATGTAGAAACATGTTTTAGGTCAGGAGGGCCAGTAAGACAATGCTCTTTAGCCTTTATGCTTGCAAGTGGCATCTGACCGGCCTCTCTGCAATTATAACGGGGCAATGAGTAGTTCTGTGTTGCTTAAACAGAAAGCACCAGCAGTTAAACCAGGCACAGAGAAGGTTTGCAGCCTGAACTTTACCCAGGTATCACAAAAGATGAGATCTCACCAGTGGCTCTCCTCCCCTCAAATTGAAAGGAGGCTGCAGCACCTTCTTGCCACGCAGGAGTGGGGTCACTTGATTTTCGTGTGCCAACCTGCCACACCTGTAGCCCACTGGCAAGGATGCCCAGGGCTTCACCCGCCACAGGCACAGCCAAAAAAAGTCTTCCCACATTCCAACACCCTCTTCCTCCCCGCACAGAAAGGGCAGATTATTCATGAGAACTTCACTACAAAAGCCTGACTT
>NW_020956004.1:167142-169642 GCF_003031625.1 Empidonax traillii | reverse complement strand
AGGCCCTCACACGTGGGTGTCCCCCCCCACCCCCATGGTGTCCCACACATCCTACAGGGATCATTTCCTGCACAGAAAGGCACCAGGGGAGTTACCAGCCATGTGGTGCCAGGGGGGCATCATGTGAGGCCGCCAAAGTCTACAAGTCAACAGTAGAGGAGGAAGGCAGAGATGCAAATACCTGATTTCTTGCATCGCTAAACTATCTGGAGACCTCTCATGTTCAGCAGGTTAAAACCAAACCAAACAAAAAACAAACAAACAGAAAACCCACCAGCTAATCGTATGGAGCTCAGATCAGCCATTTAGTGTAAAAGAAGACCCTTTCTCCCTCTTATCTGAAATGCTGGAACAAAAACACATACCTGCTTCTCTGGTATTGCAGACACAGTTGGCAAAGGAGGGCAAAACAAAGCCTAATACAAGAAAGAATACAATTCGTTCAGTCAGAATTTTCAACTTATTTTAAAGAGACTTAAAAGTTCTGGTCCCACAATTTGAGCATCTGGGCATGCAATCCCAGTGCCTGGGTGTCTTTGTACGGGTCTAATTTAAACATGACACAGAATTAAGTTTTTAGGATGGCTAACAGCAGTTATAAATCTTTATATTTAAATGATCATTTATGAAACAAGGACTAATAAGAGCAGTGTCATAACCCCATTCATCTTCTCATGCGATTTCCATTCTACATCTGATTTTAGAGTAGTTGCATACGTAGAAAATATTAAAGACCAAGGAACTTGAAAGGCATCTGGAGTCTGTAGATCAGAAGACAGCACTAAAGCAAAATACCATGGGGGTGGAGCAGGAGAAGATGGGGAAAACGGGCTGAATGCCTTATGAGAGCACAGGTTACGAAATGAATGTTTGGTTTATCGTCAGCTGATTATTGCAAGAACTAGGGTGAAGCACCTGAAAGTGGAGAGTTGGCAGTGATCTTGGGCTCAGCCTTCAAATCAAACACTGGAAGGACTGCGAGGGAATAAGCAGAGTTCAACAGTGATCACAGTTAGGGTTCCCCTCGTTGCAGAATATGGTATGTGATAGTAACCCACAGGAACTGCCTGTCTTAAGGAAGAGGAATGATTGATTTATTTATTGCAGAGGTGGAAGTCAGAAAAAGCTCATATGGGAAACTTACAAGGAAGTAAAAATGTATTTAAAGTGGTGGTGCTAAAAATGAGTCTGAAGCATGGGAAAGCAACATATAAACCGAGGATTGTGATGTCACAGAAAGAGAAGAGGAATCTCCAGGACAGCCAAAGCTAGAGAAGCAAGGAAGATAACTAACTTTCAGAGGACTTCTCACTACTCAATCACTTTAACCAGCAAAACAGAAACAGAAAAACAGAATCAGGACAACAAGGAGACACAAAAATATTTCTCTTAACTAGCTTTAGCACAAAAAGAATCTTGCCATTTCACAGATACTGAGAGAATGGTCTGCCCAACACCTATTCAAACACAGTAAAATATCCCCCAAACAGAGACAGCTGTTGTTTTCAGTGAATTTGCATTAAAAATTAGGATCAGATAAGGCTGACAAAGATTTCCAAGAGAAGAAGTTATTAAAAGAAATTTTGTTTAAATACAGGCATATGTTTAAAAGGAATGGGAAAAGGCCAAAGGATGATCCAACTTAAAACCAGCTTAAGAGGCAGGTGTTATGGATTGGCCTGGAAATTGTGCATCACAGTCCATTTCACTGGATCTGTCTGAGTCTACAAGAGAGAGATCTAGATGTGTTCTGCTGACTGAGCAGGGCAAGGCAGCAGAGAGAAGGAGCTGAAAGTCTGGCTCTGGCTGAGTCTTCTCTACATCACTATCAAGCTGAGTAGTTAAAAACACATCAGCTCTTCTCCCAGTGCAGCATGAAGCTAAACAAGTACGGCATCTGTAAAGAGGAGTGAAAGTCTCCTGTCCTACACGTAGGAATTGCCAAGCCAAGCACACGTGGTTATCATTTCGGCAGCATTGAAAAGCCCTTTGACCCAAGTGCCATCTAAGGATCTGCTAATGAAATAATCTACATTGGCTCCAAACACGTAAGGATGGGTGTTGAGAGCAGGGAGTTCTAAGTTACTGTCAAAACTAAAGTGCTTGTCACGCCACACCTGGAACTGTGTGTTGAGTTTTGGTCCCCACTGTGTCAGAGAGACGTGGATGGGCTGGAGGAGGGCCATGAAAACAGGGAAGCCTGACATATCAGAAAAGGCTGAGAGAACCAGGTTTGTTCAGCCTTGAAAAAAGAAGGCTTAGGGGAGATCTTACCATGTTCTAATATTCAAAGGGTGTCTACTGAGAAGGCAGAATCCCCATTTTTACAAGGAGTCATATGGAGAAGTTGAGGGACAATGGGAACAAGTAATCCTGGGGAGATTCCAATCAGATACAAGAAGAAAATTTTTCACAATAAGAACATTCAATCATTGGAATAATCTCCCCAGGGAAGGAAGTGATGGATTCCCCAACTTTGGGCACCACTAATATAGCTGGA
>NW_020956004.1:103473-166682 GCF_003031625.1 Empidonax traillii | reverse complement strand
TTTTTACAAGGAGTCATATGGAGAAGTTGAGGGACAATGGGAACAAGTAATCCTGGGGAGATTCCAATCAGATACAAGAAGAAAATTTTTCACAATAAGAACATTCAATCATTGGAATAATCTCCCCAGGGAAGGAAGTGATGGATTCCCCAACTTTGGGCACCACTAATATAGCTGGACAGAGTGCTGGGTCATCTTGTTTAGACAGTGCTTTTGCCAAAAAAGGTTGGAACCTTGAAATCCCCTTCCAACCTGAAGACCTCAGTCTCAGTAAACAGTCCAGGAAGAGGTGTCCCAAGGGAAGAAGCTCCAAAACCATTTGTGTATTTATTTTTAAATACTTGGGGAAAAAAGTGGGCACATAACATTGTATAGATGATAGAGGACTGCGTGTTCAAAATGGTATAACTTTGGAAAACCTCAGAGTTTCTGGGTGCATCTTTGCAATGGGCAGTTCAGGAACAGAGTGGCATTCAAATTTCATGAAAATGAGGGTCAAAACATTCAAAAAATAAACAGCTTAATGTTACTAGAGCACTACACACTAAAAAGTCTGAAAATTAATTCCCATGGCCTTTTTTTTTTTTTAATCTTTAGTTTTGGTTGCTGCAAATCAAAAGATCCCACAACATTTTATGGACAGAGCTCTTTGTTTCACGGGAAGGAATTAGCAAAAAGAAGGCAATTGTCAGGAAAACTCTATAAATGACAGGAGATAGCATACATGCAGCAAGAGGATTTTCCACTGGCCTTTCTCGTGACCAGTGAGACAAAAGTGCCAAGGAGAAACCACAGTGTAACAGCATAACACACACAAGAGCCCTGACAAATAAAATGTAACAAAAGGTCTTGTGCATAAAGAGAAGTACTAAATCAAAAATTTACATTAAAGAATAAAATTTTTCTTTAAATATCTGCCCAGAAAACAATGTTTATATCTATAGTAGATAAACAAGAGATGCTTTTTATCACATACGTAGAAGAAAAAAATTTCATGGTAGAGCAACAGACTAAGAAGCATCTCTTATGAAGAATTAAAAAAAAAAAACAAAATGTACTTCACTTATGTAAGACTACTTCCTATCAAAAAAATAAATCATAAATAATGCTGAAATTACCTCAGCAACTACATAATTATATTTCATCCATATAATTTGCTTTTGTCACAACACAATAAACCACAAGCAGGTGACTCACAGGTAAGTTCCATGAAAGGCCAAGATGTATGAATCTCATCTAAGAATATGAGAACTGCTATGCTTTCAGTAGTATAAATGATTTAGACTAGCACAGACTGAGCAACACAAGTAGCAGGCAAAGCTTTTAAACTCTGTGTGTAGATCCTCAGGCTTATACAATATCCTTAATTGGATATTCACTTATACATGGAATATATGTCAATTTAGGTACTATAACTCTCCACAAATATACAAAAAGTTCTGAAGCTAACTGGGAAAAAAGTGTTCAGAAAAAAACCCACTGAATTTATTTCAGATCCTATGTTGTCTGGCAGTTGTTTCACTTCAGATAAATAATTGTTGAGGGGAAAAAAACCCCCAAAAACCCACAAAAACCACACAACCCTGCAGAAACTAAAAAGTACATTCACAATTTGCAGCAGTAATTCATCTCTCACCAGAGGCATATGACAGGACATAAGGACAAACACATTTCACACAGGTTTACAGCAGTATATTCTAGAAGACTCTGTGATTTTGGAGTTGCAACAAGAGCACTGCTTTGTTTTATGCACACAGTGAACGCAGCACTTGATGCACTGAAGTTTTCCTGGGAACTTTTTTTGTGCTTCACAAGTGGGAGTCTCAACTCTATTTAAAAACAGAAGAGCAGAAGTGCTTCCTATTATGATCTTTTCAAGCAGAATAAGTGAAGAGTTATGGCAAGTTCATGCCACTTCTAAGATGTTTAACACAAAGTATCATAATTGTCACTTAATGGGTCAGGGAACAAAGACAGACTTGTCTCAGTGGTGTTGTCTGTTCTCTATAGATCACACTTATTTTCCTTTCATATTTAGGAAATGTAATTATGTCTAATTCAAATTACAAGAGAGAATAATTACACAAAGCCATTTTTTCCTTTATAGTTAATCCTCTGAATATTTTATTTGCCAAGGCATACAATTTTCCAAAAAGAAAACATTAACTTATGTGGCCCGTATGGAATTTATTTAATTATAGGATATTCCAATATGGTTCCCTGCAATTTATTATGTTAATTAGTTAGATTATGTGTGAAACACTTCGTAATGAGCCCATTCCTTTACTGTAGATGTATTTTTTTTTAATCCTTCTAATGAGCCATTTTTCTGCATTTATGAAAGATAACTTGCCTTTGTAGTTTCAACAACATACCATTTGTATCAGCATAGACTTGCTAAAGGTTTTGAGAACTGTAAACTGCCTTTTTTATGAGACTGCAATATCCTTACTAAACACTGGAGTAATTGGAGAATATTGTAATTGGAGAATAATGCATATTTGATACCATAACCAACTCCTAAACTACTTCAGGAGTAAATGCAATATTACTGATTGCAACTGGGGGGAGAAGGGGTGGGGGGAAGGAAAAGACCTCCAATTATTCTTAAACCAGGAGGGCAGAAGAGGATTAAAAGAAAGCCTTTAATAATCAGCATGTGCAAATCTCTTGGAAATGAGCCAACAAGCTAGATCAACGTGGATTTCTGCAAGAAAGAAAGTTACTGTTTGTTTCATACAAGCTAACGACAAGTTATGACTACTGTGTGAGCAGGACAACACATCACTGAATGTAAAACCTCTTTCATCACATCATCCTGAGAACATGTTTTCCAACAGTCCTAAGGTACCGTCTCACTTGAAACTCTGTTTGCTACAGGCAATTTTCCTTTTGCTGAAATGAGGACCTGCCCTTCATGGGGGACTTCAATCACACTATTTTTTTGGAGGGACAACGCAGAAGGGGCAATCCAGGAGGTTCCTGGAATGAGCTGATGATAAATTCCTTCTCCAAGTGATAGAGGGGCCAACAGAGAGAGGTGTTATGCTGGACCTTGTTCTCATCAGTAGGGAGAGGGTGGTAGGGAGTGTGAAGCTCAAGGGCAGCCTTGGTTTGACCTTTCACTGCACGAAGTGGTGGAGATCAAGATCCTGAGGGCAATGAGGAGGCTGCACAGCGAGCTCACTACCCTGGACTCAGGAGAGCAGACTTTGTCCTCCTCTGGAATCTGCCTGATAAAATGCCATGAGACAAAGCCCTGAAGGGAAGAGTAGCCCGAGAAAGCTGGTTGACGTTCAAGGATCACCTCTTCCAAGTTCAGGAGCAATGCATCCCAGTGAAGTGGAAGTCAGGCAAAAACGACATGAGGCCTGTGTGGATAAACAAGGAGCTCCTGGAGAAACTCAGACACAAAAAGGAAGTCTACAGATGGTGGAAGCAAGGACAGGTAACCTGGAAAGAATAGAGAATAATTGTTTGAGCAGCTAGGGATCAGGTTAGGAAAGTTAACCCCATGATAGAATTAAATCTGGCCAGGGATGTCAGGTAAACAAGAAAAGCTTATGTAGGTAAATTGGTGATAAAAGAAAGACTAGGGAGGAAGAAAGGAAGGAAACAGGAGACCTGATTATATGGGATAAGGAAGAAGGTTTTTTTTCCTCAACAAGTTTTTTGCCTCTATCCTTGCTGGCAAGTGCTCCAACCACGCTGCTCAAGTCAGGGAAGGCAAAGGCAGGGACTGGGAGAATGAAGAATCACCTACTGGAGAAGACAAATGGGATTTGAGACAATTTAAGGAATGCATGAGTCCATGGGACCTGATGAGTAAAATCCATGGGTCCAAAGGGAATTGGAGGATGAAATTCCTGAGCCACTATCCATCATATTTAGGAAGTCATGGCAGTCCAGGGAAATTTACCCTGACTGGAGAAGGGGAAATACATTTCTCATTTTTAAAAAGAAAAAACAAGAAGTTATAGGTGGTAGAGGACAGAAAAAGAGTTTTAAAAAGGCCTGCTGCTCATGGAAGCTCAACACAAAAAAAATCCACAAAGAAATTCAAGCTGAATCAGCCTCTCCCCTTAGATCCCTATTGGTTTTCCCTATGCGTCATCTGAAAATATATTAACACTGCAGAATCGGTGATGTTGGACCAAATGTCACATTTAAGTCAGTTTCCAATTATTATCTTACCATTTATATTCATTTTGCCTTAATGGAGCACTGTTAGAGCACTATAAAGAATTCTGCTATGGTCACATACATTTCAAAGACTTGACAGCTGCAGCAGCTCTATATACATTTCAGATGACCTATGTTTTTTTGATCAACATATACTGATGTGGCAATAATCAATGCAGGCAGAGGAGAAGGTATCAGAGTATATTCCAAGCAACTAAACCTGTGCTGATGTCCTCCAGCTGTTGCATTCAAGTCCCACTTGCCTCCACATATCGATCTTCTTAAAATCTTCATGTTAAATCTGTTGGCTTTAATGCTGTTAACAAACCAAGAAAGTTCAGGACTACAGTGTTGCTTATCCCTGGAAGTACAATGGAAATGTGCTACATGCCAAAGTAAACTTTGCACAGCCAGTAGCAGATGTTGCATCTCATGCAAATGCCGTGAGTTTTGGCTGCATTTGAGATTTTGAGATCACTAGGACCACCAAACCTAACAGTAAATCAGTAAAAATTACCAGCAAAACCCTCCCACGGAAAAACACCCACGAGAAATTGCAGCTGCGTTTCATAAGGTGCAAGCAAAATCCAAACCTAATTTCTCTCCAGATCTTCAAGCAACTGATTCCTTAATATTGCATTTTGTACATCTCCATATTAAAGTAGTACAAAACCAGAAAGGTAATCTTTGCAAAGCTGGTTATTTAGATGTCTTCCTGGGTTATGAAGTACAGGAAATGTGAAAAATAAAATAACCAACATAGATAGGTTAGAATATTTACAGTCTTTTGCTTGAATAAAATGACTCACATGCTTGCTCCTGAAAGACTGCTCAGTGAAGAAACCCTCCAGTGTATGTTCCTTTAGCAGATATCCTTGAAGAAAAAAAAACCACAATAAATTTGTTAGGTTAAGAAGGTGTGTGTCAGTCCAACCATAGTTTTTTTGCAAACAGAGTTAACATTCTAAATGTTCCTGTACAGCAAGAAGAAGACTCTCTTACTATCCTCTGGATCACACTGAGGTAGTAGCCAGCAAGAGGAAGGATGACTGTCTAAATTGTCACCATCACCTCCTCAGAGATCTCCCACGGTGATGCTCCCTAGCAGGTCACAGCTGAGAGCACACCATGGACTAATGGTTTAGTTCTCATTACAACTTCTTAGAATATCATTAAAAGCTCTCTGACAGTGAGCCCTTAAAGCACCTTATCTTGCTTTAATGCTCTTTAGAGAAGAATTAAATAGGACTAACACATTCACAATGAACTTTATATGAATAGTTCCAGAATGCCTATATTATGCTTCATTTGCCTTTTTCAGAGAGCAAAGCAGTGACCAAATATAGATCATATAAAACATACCCAGTTCCCAGCACTAAGTATCACAACTTGTACTTCACAACTTCTCTCAGCGTTTCCTCATGACCTAACAACCATCTCTCCTCCGTGGCCTGTACCTTATCTCCCCATCAGCACAGTGCACACCATCGCAGCAGGGAATTTTGGGCTGTGTCACGCTGTGACTGGCAGGAGTTAAAATGCTCCAGATCAGCTCTGTATAAACCTTGACAAGTCTCTCCTGAAAAAAAAAGAAAAAAAAAAAAAATCTGTGCACCAAGTCACAGAGTTCCTCAATTCTTAGCTCCAAGCCTTATAATACTGTGATAGTTTTAATTGTAAATGATTGGTGATGAACAAGTATTCTTTCCACGTGTGTTGTGCACTTCGACACACGACTGACAGTTTAAAAAACTCACGCATTAAAATGATTGCCTAGCTGTGTATTTAAACAATTAAGTCATCATTAATTTAGTAAATGCTTTTAGAAATTACAAAAGAATCCTTTCCCACGACATACATCGATATGATATTTGTCTAACTGGTTGATCTGCTTATTATGTACTAATATAATGCTTTCTTAAAATGCACAAAGGAACAAAGTTATCCCCTGTAATAATTTGATATGACAATTTTCAAAATTCTGGCGTGCCAAACTAACTAAAACCACCTTAGTGCCACCACGGGACCTCCCAGCTCACTCGGCACCAAAGGGTTAACCTCACACGTTTAATATCCTACCTCAAACAAGAACAACTGTAGCAAGAGCCAAGGGCTTATGGTAGCCTTAGTAAGACCACGCCACTTCTTCAGAACACAACAGTAAAAAAGCCATGCAAATGGAGATGAATGGAGCACGAGCCACCGAGGTAATTAAAAATGTATTTTCCATCTCCTAGTAATTGAATTGTGTACAAGCTGCAAGTTAATGAGGTCATCTACCCTCGAGCACTGACAGGAAAGCAGGAATAATTATCTTTCAATTTTTTCTTATGTAGCAATTAATTTTAACCATTCGCCTACACCCCACTCCCACTTCCCTCGTTCCAGTCAGTCAAAGTCACGGCTAAGCCGAATTGACAAGCAATTGATACGGAGCCGCCGAGGCGGGCAAGGTAATCAAGGGGCTGCAGCTGTTGAGGGCTAAGAGCTTCCAGGTGAATGTCACCTGAGATTTTGCATTCTGCCACTCGGAGGGGCTTGGGACGCACAGCAGTGCCTGACGGCACATCTGGTGCCAGGTGGGCAGGGAGGGGACATCGACTGATTGGGGAAGGGAACAGAAGGGTGGACAAGGATTGATGAACGGACAAGACTCGAAACAAAAATGTCTTTTTTTTTCTTTTTTTTTTTTTTTTTTATAGGGCTCGTCTACTATCAGTGAGTATTGCAAATTACAGCTGCATTTAAAAAAAAAAAAGAAAAAACAAAACACCCAAGTGTAATGTCTTGGCTTTTCACTCAAAAACTCAAACACCAGTGAGAGCCAAACCCTTATGATGCCTACTGTAACTATCTGACACGGACTTTCAGCAACTCTACACTTAAAAGGAACTAAGGGTGTGCCAAATTAAATCTGAGAGAGCAGGACACAAAGAGGAGTTTGGCACTACCAGCAGCTAAAATGAGCAGTTCCATTCACAAAACAAACAAACAAACAAAACCACAAACTAGGGGGCTTTTAACAAGGACAACACCATAATGTAATAAATCCACTTAATTCAAGCGTTTCACTAAAATGATTAAAATCAAAGGAAGGAGGCCTAAGTGTCTGCTTATTAATACAACTCCTACCTTTCCTCCTTCAGTTAAGTCTACAAATGTTGTCAGCACATTGCATGCTTGATGGACTGCACAAAGGTGGCCGTGTGAGCCCGGACCATGTGACAACTTGTCCCCATGTGCCAGTGTACTTCAAGCTGTCCCAGCTGCACTCAAGTTAAGTTACTTCCACAATTTCTAATTACTAATTTTTGGATGGCAGTTTCAGAATGCACTCCTTTCCCAACAGCAAGAATTCTGATTCAGATGCTCTTTCTTTCATGAATTATGACACTGATTGTGTCTTACTCACCTGGCTGAGCAGGGTAGCAAGCCTGCCTGACAGGTAGAAAAGTCCTTTGCATCTGCAAGATATATTAAAAAGCCTTTCTCATATGCACTATTGCAACTGGAGAGAAACACCATAAAAATGGTAGAAATTCTGCTGTGTTGGCAGTGGTGTAAACAGAGAAGAAATCTTGGACCTTTGGAGCGGACTCCAAGTCCACAATCCATCTGCCTCCTCCTAATACTCTTGCAGGCCAGTTCAAGGAGTTGCTCCAAAATTGATTGTGTGCATTTCAGAAGTTCCCAACGAATGTGTTTCCCTTCAGATGAGCAAAACTTTCAAAGCAAAGCTGGGTAGAAAAGGTAACGGGAGTTTTAGTCCTCAGTGTTTTTGCTTCATTAGAAATGCAAATATTGGTTATTGTGTGTGGGAAAGTGGGCAACACCTGGAAAAGGGGGACATATAAAGGTCACCTCAGCTTCAGTATAAAATCAGCATCAGGAATGAAATCCAAGGCAAGCAAATGCCAACATGTACACACTGGAGGGAAAAGGAGTCGTCACTTTCTTTTGAGCACGTGAAGAACATAACACTTGACAGTGAAGTAATACAGTAATAGCAGTAATTTCTATAAATTTATTTTATCACCTAACTTTCCACATACTTTGCAACAATCTCCTACTTTTCTTCCAGCTGATGTTGCATTTCACAGTCTAAAAGCTGTTGAGATAAATATAAATAGACCAGTAAGTGGAAAATAAGGAGTTTTTTTCTCCTGAAATGAAGATCAGTTTCTGCTTTTAGCAGACTTTATGATCTCAATTTCTCATGTTGTAGGAAGATGACTGATTCAAACCTGCAGCATATGCACAGAGAAACCTTTTCACAAATATGAGTAAAATGAGTTCTTACCAGAAAAGTTTATGCCTTTTGCATTTTCCTTCAATACTGAGCAGCACCCAAGAGACTAAAAATTGAATCAGTATTTAGTCTAAGAAATCACAAATGAAAACAAAGGCACTGACTCCCACTTAGTCAACCAGAAATAGATATTCTCATGCAATCACAAAACAAAACCCAAAACTTCCTCTCAGATTTGAAACAACAATTAAAAAATCCCAGTCAAGGAAAAACAAATTCAACTTCTCCCAAAAGCCCCAGCAGTTCAACTAATGGAAGGTAAGTGCAGACCTGGGACAGTTGGGAACACTGATGACAGGTCCAGATGAAAAGCCATCAGTTACAGTATCAAAGCACATCCACAAAGATAGTGTTCATCACTCATAATTAAATTCATTTGAAAACATGGACGGGATGGAAAGACACGAATTGTACTACAAAGACAAAATCATTCTCAGTGGTTAGTTAAGTGTTGTCAGTCAATCCCAACCATTTCACAGCCAGCTTTCTCTCTGTAATGGCAGATTAAACGTGGCAGACTTGATGGGGCGTAATAAACTTCATGTAGCTACCACTCCTCCTCTTTTTGCACAGCTAGAGCACATTCATCCCTTTAGGTTTACTCCAGAAAGCTCAGTTAAAACAAGAAGATCACTTTCCATGTCCTCTGGAGGTTCTCCTGCTCTCATTAGAAGGGGGAGTTCAAATACACGTGCACAAACCAAGGAAGTTGCTTGATCCTCTCTCCTGCCTCTGAAGTGCAGACAGAGGAATGAAGTGCTTGCTAGAACAGTGCCAGCAATCAAAGAGCAAAGGCTTAAATAAAAGGTTATCATTATGCATTAACACTTTCTCTGCTTGCTTGTCTTCTCATTTGTTTAAAATTCTCACATCATGGCATCAAAGTGTCCCTTCCCCTGATCTGCTTCTACCACAAACTGATCCCAGAGTAAAACCAAGAGGTGGTTACTCCTGAAGCTCAGTATAAACCTCAAAATGATCTGAAAAGGAGAGGGAGAAGAGAAGAAAGAAAAAGAAAAAAAGAAAGAATAGTTCTTACCATCAGAAGCAAACACCTTGCCCTAGTTGTAAGAGAGTTTTAACTGAAATCCAAGACAATACTACCTTCTTATATTTAGCAATTTAAAAAGCCCCAGATTTACCACAGACTTATTTACTACTAATGATAAAACGACTTGAGTTATATGACATGAAAAAAGAGAACCACACCTACCTCAACACACATCGAAGTGCATTACAATCTGTTACCTGGCTACCATAAAACCTCTGTGATCAGGAGAATCCATGCAGCAAATACAACTCAAAAAAGCAGGCTAAATGCTTCCTCTTAAAAAAATGTAGAAACATAAAACTTAGATACCATTCTGAAATGAACCACAGCCAGAATACAAAGACAAAAATGACATGAGATGCTTTAGTCTAGAAAAGCATCTGGAGTAATGTAATTGTTTTGCTTCACAATCAAAAGGTTCTAGCACACAAATTGAAATCACGCTTAGATGATGAAGCATAAAGGAATTTATGTTCCCACCACACTGCAAGCAAGAGACATTGCCACAGACACACAGGAATAATTAGACATTGGCACAATTTTGTTTAAATACAACCTCTTCTTTTCAACAACTATTTGCACAGTGGAGCTGATATGATTTAAAGTCTGAAGGCATCAACACAAACTATCCCAAACACGTAAGACACATAAGATAAATCCAAACTTCGGTTTTGCTCAAATTTGATAAGCCAAGTGCCGCTCTGAAAGGTAGAACTTTTCATATATCCACCTCAGGCTCTTTTAAGTGCAACTGCTTTTGGTCTAGCCTAAGTTCTGCAGTGTGAACTGAGAAAATTTCTCAGCATCCCTGTCTGTTTGGCTATACCACATTCCTTAGGGGATGTTCTTCCTGTTACTGTGAGAACACTAAAAGAAGCAACCTATTCAGTGCATCACCTTTTCTTGTGGGAATATTTAAGAGTCCCAGCCCTGCAGAGAAATGTGCAGGACTCTACACTCGCCCTTCTGAACCTCACTGGGTTTCTCTCCACCCAGCTCCCCAGCCTATAAACAAATTGTGTACAAACATTTTCTCGTGAAGAGTTCCAGAGAGATCAGCATAATTACTTGCTAGACTAATGCACCTCCTGGAAGAGAACAGCTTATTACATAAACTTCTGCACTCATGAAAGATTTTGGGCTGCACCATTAAATACTTCTGTTTTTCTAAAAATGCCATCTACACAGCTTATCAACCTCCTTTTAATTATTGTTGCTTGATCTGGTTTGGCCACACTGTGGTAAGTTGTGCTCAGGTATACTGCACATGGGTCACACAGGGCATCTACCTGAAACAGATTTTTACAGGAAATTTCACACAAAAGAGGGAAATATTCATTTCTTTTCTTAAAAAAAAAAAAAAAAAAAAAAAAAAAAAAAAAAAAAAAAAAAAAAAAAAAAAAAAAAAAAAAAAAAAAAAAAAAAGTTTGAGATCTCAAAAGAACTCTGGTCCCTTTCAGTAAACAGCATATAATGTTGCACAAAGCTGGGGGTCCACAGCAGTCTATACAATGGCTGTGGGAGATCCAGGTATGAAGAAAATTAAATGAGATATAAATCATAGCACTGAAGTTGTCTCCAGGGCAAGGGATCCATTTCAATGATCCTAATGACATTTACTGGGGGTCCTTGACAATCCTGATGGTTATCTCCAGCTGTTTAACTATCAGATCAAGGTTATTCTATAGGATCTTGCTAAGCCCTCACAGAAGAGGTTGTTGACTGTGCTAGTCCACAATATTACTAAAAAAACCTCCAACAATTTATATTCTTTGTTGTCAGTAGTATTTTAATTTCAAAAACTCCATCATTTGAAGGTATTTCCATTCACCAGCTGGCTCAGTATTGATTTCTCATCCCACTCTCCACTAATTACACATGAAAACTAGAGAATACACAGAAGTGAAATAAGCAAAAATGGAAGATTTCAATAGATGTTCAGGTTGTAATCTATGAAAACAGCATGAATTTGTGCTCAAAGCAACGGGGAAATTCTGCTACCTCCAGACACCATGATTAAAATAATGCATATTACTTCAGCTAAGTCAATTTTCTTAAATTGAAAACTCCAAAGTACCAGAAGCTTCATTGAAAAATTTTGTGAAGGGCAGTTGTTCCTACCTGAGGTTTGAATAGAACTCACATATGGTTGGTTACAGCAGGTTTATTATTCCCTCAAAGATTCTATACAAGTCAAGTGTCTCTTGGCATCAACACTGATTTACTTGAACTAGTTCTTTTTTTTTACTCTTTTTTTTTCTTTTTTTTTTTTAATGTCCTTCCTCCATTTCCACCTCATAACTGAAATACTTTGATATGAAGGAATTCCTTAGATATAATTACCTGAGAGAAGAAAAGTGATTTTAATTTCTAATGTAGAGGTACAGATTATTTACTGAGTCGAAACACCAGAACTTGTATCACCAGATGAGATATATGGCTCCTCACAAACTATGCTTTGGAATTCTGATCAGTAGCAATCACACATTTCATACCTTCATTCTTTCACATCCAAACAAGGCATTTAGCAATCAAATATTAACTGAACAAAATTCTAGGAAGCTCTGAAGATTTTGTGTCCTTTCAAAATAGTTTTTTGTCCTTATCTGGCAGCACCCCTTGGCTCTTCAGAACAGTAACTCAGTCAACAGCTCTTAAATTCTGCCTGAGAAACTCAACCAGTACAGATAAGGTTTGCTTCCTCTCTGTACCTCTTAATCTCTCCATGGAAATTTCAACTGGATGTGAAAAATCACAACTCATCACAGTAGTGGCTTTTCTGACACAATGGACTGGTCAGTGAGCCCTCTGGGTCTGCCCAGAGAACAGAAACCAGAATGTTTTTTCAGTCTTGAACTAAATCAAAATTAAAGAGACAGTCTTTTCAGCTCACTCCTAACAGCTGACCTTCTCAAGACGGTGAAGCATTCTCCTCTTCCACGTTCAAGATCAGCCAAACCCTCACCTTCCTCCAGCAGCAGTAACTAGAAAAGAATGACCCCCTGGCAAAGTCTGCTAGCTGAGGTGCTGGAGCAGCGAATCTGCATTCCTACAGCTCTCCTCCCGCTCTCTGTGGCCACATAATTCAGCATGGCCTAATAAAGATCCCAATCACCTCCTCGTAGTTCATGAACCCTGCTGCACTATGCCTTCTCTGACAATCGAATTTCCACCTCTTTCACCTACAAGACTTGCACTGTGAATTAAAACGTGACTTTTCTTTCTTTCACTAAAAGAGAAAAGGAAATCAGAACTAATCTTCCCCTAGGTCCTTCCCTTCCCCCCCACCCCCCCAGTTTATGTGGCACAGACCAGCCTGCAATAATCAACCCAGAGCCATTTAGTGTATAGTCTAGTCTTGCTGTGACTAATAGGATGATTGGTTGTATAGCTTCTTTATGGTTGTTCATTATATCACCCTTACATAAAGTAATTTAATTTCAGTGGGATAATTAGGGTATTTCTAATCTAACTGATAGTCTGAATGAAATGAGATTCTCAGAGGGAGATTTGTGTACCAGGAGATTGGTGACCTCCGGCCCCAATTTTCACACAATGTATTAAGCTGACAGCCTGACTTCCAAGCCCTGCTGCACCGGCTCTTCACCACTTGTGCACATCTACGTGCTGCAGACAGCAACTCTGAACGAGGCTCTTCCACCCCCAAAATCCCATTATTAAAGGAAGGTGTCATATTTTATTTGAATTACGGAAAAATAATCCAGCCCATCATTCAGTGGGTGGAAATGCAGCACTGCTATCAATCTGCCACACAGAGCATGGAACTAAACTCTTGATTTTAGACTGAGCCCTGCAACATCCAGCATTCCCTTGATCAACACGTACACTTTTGTCAGCATTCAAAAGAAAATCCTCCAGAAATTGTTTTCTGAAAACAGACACCAAAGTTGAAGAAAGCAGCTTCTGTGCCACTGGAAAACTGAATCAATTGCATTTACAAACCAAAAAGTCCAAGTTTTTCTACTTTTTGCTGCAAACTGTAGCTGTCAAGCTGTCCTCATCACACCTGCGGTGTTGTCCCTGCGGTTGAACATTCCTCTGTTGATCCTTGCCTTTTCCAAGGATGATACTCTTGAACACCCCCTAGACCTTTGAAATTATTTCCTAGTGATTAGTAAACCTCTTCAACCTCAACAGCTTAGCCTTTAATCCTAAGAGCTAACAGAAATAGAAAAGGCCCCACAAACTGAGGAGAACGCTTTGCTTTGTCACGTAATTTGTTTTCAGTGCTCCAATATTTGATTTAAAGACTGCAAATAAGTTATATGAGCTTTCAGGCTTCTTTGCCCCAGGCTAACATAAACAGCTCAAGCAAGGGACTGAAAACATGGGCCAAAGTCTTTCTTTTCCAGACACAGAGTTCACACTAACTTCAAAAACATCACAATTTCACTTGCTGCCCTATAGTTACACACAAATAATCAAGACATAGTATCAAATATATATATTGTGTGTCTGTATATGCCCATTTAGCATGTGTATATATATATGTATATGCACAAATCTACTGATTTTTTTTTTCCTATTTCAGCATAACAAGCATAATTTAATCAAAACAAGTACACTTATTTTATGGAAAAAAACCCAACACAAACCTCAAAATTTATGCCTGAGCATGGGAGAAAATATATAATCTATAGTGATATATAATCTATAATGATATATAGTATGGTATTTTATGCCTCAGCACTTAAAACAACAGAGTTCATACAGGGAAAATTATTTTCAAGAAATTATTCTGCAGTTAGCGCCTTTTAAAGACAGTTATGTCACTTTTAAATAGCAAGCCCCAATGAAGTGCCACATATTATAGCTAAATAAGGCCCTTTAAAGAACAGCTACATGAAAAATCAGCGTGAGGATCAAGATTCTATGTACATCTATAATTTAAAGCCATTGGTAGGAGGGATAAATTCAGCATAAGAGCCCACCTCCATCTTTATTTCACTCAGTCTCTCACATTAGATTTTTCAGTAATGGTCATTTGTTTGGGGGAGTTTTGTTTGTTTGTTTTGGTTGGTGTTTTTTTTTAATTTTTTTTTTTCACAAAGCCTTGCACTTGCAGCTATTTCCTTGGGAATTTGTAGTTAGAAAGTCACTAACCTGTGGTTTTTTTACACAAGTAGCAGCCTTGTCAAGGCCTATTTAGGAGACTCTGCAGTTCATGGTTCATTGACCTTATAAAAGGAAGAAGCCATTATAGTTTAATGGGCCAATATAGAGTCCCCACACAAGAACTAAAGGGTTTATATATTAGAGATGACAAAGGGCTGTTTTCTACTTTTTGCATATCACCAACTTATTTTTAAACAGATTTGCAGAAGAAGACAGTGTCAATCAAGAGTTGTTTTAAAATAATATATTATTTTATAGCATCTTCATCAGTTGGCTGTCTTAAGATTTGACAAAATATTATTCTTGGTCAAAGGAAATAAAAATTAACTGCTTGCAACACTTGCAAATAATCTTACATTAAGTGATTGCCCAAAAAATAGAATACTTTGTAACATAAATGAGTTTTACATTAAATGCTGAAAGTTTAGAAGGGAAAACTGAAAGCAATTACATTATTATATTTGTGTATTTAATAGAACTGACAATGAGTAGTACTGGATTCTGTTCCAGTTCTGCATCTGCCATCAAGTCTATACAACCCAGTATTCATCTGTACTTTGGATGAGTCTTCACTGCTAAAGTCTCACTAACTCTCCTTTAGGATCTGACATTCCTATAAAGTGTTATAGACACACTTCTAATTTAAGGATTCGATTCTCAAAGAAGTCAAGTGTTAAGGAGTACACTTAATTTGAGCATTTAATGCTAATATACACAACATGGAAATTGTATCTGCAGGAAGATGCGTGTCTGCTCTTTTGCACAGGCTCATCATTTTACATGCACAACACAAACAACTGCCCTGAAGTTTTAGCAACAAGGACCACATTATCTATTTTTATTCAAACAGCTTTCTGCTGGACTGAACCATGTTTTGTGTACAAGTCAAGCTAGAGCTACAAGCAAAATCTGAGATGGAAAAAGGAAAGCAGAGTTATTCAAATATTTGGCTAATAAAGCATATCTTGAAACCTGGGTACTTCTATAGCCCCTGTACACAAGTTCAAAAAAGTTCCTCAGTTCCCTTCCTAAAAGCTGAAGGGACTCAGCAGCTCTCAAATGATGTTTTACTGCCTCCCTGGAGCTTGTCCCTTGCCCCTGAAAAGGCACTCAAAGCATTATAAATAAATAAATAAATAAATAGCACAAAGTTTTTCGAGTTACTAGTAAATTATGTCCTGATATCAAACTGAGAAAGAGCACACAAAAAACACCTCCCCTCTCCTTTAAAAAAAAAAAAAAAATCCTTATTCTCAGTACAGTCAATAGAGTGACAAATTGCTATGGTATAGTATGGAATGTCAGGGAAAGAGAAGACACATCTACTTTCACATATTTCAGCAATATTCAAACCACGCCAGCATTAACAATGATACACCTCAATCACAAGAAGCCTTACTAAAGCTCCCCTTTGAAAGCTGCAACTGCTATGAAGACATTATTATAAAATTGCTTTATTTCTTACTCACTATGTTACTGCCACCAAACAAAAATACCTCAACTGTTTCAGGAAAATTTTTGAACTAGCATCACTGTTTGGAGGTGGGAGATGAACAGAAGGGAAGGGAAAAACAAAACCAGCAGAATTTTAGGCAAAAATCACCCTCACATAAATTTCACTAATCAAGTAATCTACTGAAAATTTTACTGTAGAATTCTACCCTTTTTCTACTCCAGGAAGAGGTTATCTATAGGGGTGTGTTATATAAAATTCATTAACTACAGAGTAATTGAGTAACTGCGCAGCAAACTTTGTCACCACATTTCAGCACAACCCATGTAACTAAATTACAGTAATTATCCAGCATTGCAATGGAAGCAGAAGTTTTAAAAAACAGACAAATGTACAGTCCACTGCAAAATTCATACATCATTCACACTTTGTGCTGTATCATGGCCTTGCTGGTGTTTTTTTTTTCCCCTGGGAACAGTAATTGTTTACCTTGTTTCATCCGTTGTCTCCAGTGATTATTGGAATCACGTTTCTAGGGTAAACAAGGTGAAAAAAACACCCCTCTTTCCGATTGTCCCGCTTTCTGTCAGGAAGGTTTGAAGCAAAATAGGCCTCCCAATAAGTTTTCTAATCCAGATAAGCAGGGCTAAGATATCTGACAGCTGTTTCACGCTCTTCATCATCATCTGAAACAATCAGTACGCATTAGAGAGTACTTTTCCCTTTACAAAGGTGATAATTAGATAACAAGCTGAGATTAAAGTAATTACAGTTAGACAGCTGGCAAGGCAGCACAGTCATGTTGAAATATTGTTGATACTTCAGCATCTGGTTCTAATAACAGCACAGGCTAAAAGATTTTACATTAATTACAGAACATAATTTAATATAAACATATTTAATTACAATTGATGAGCGATAAACTGTTCAAGAATGACTTAACCCCTTACATATGTCAAAATGATTGGAATTTCAGATATATCTTTATACTTTAAGAGCAAGCTAGAGTCAGCATGAAAGGTTAGGAATCTTCATTTTTAAGAAAGGGCTCTAACTGGAAAGGTGAATTATTAATATATTATTTAAACCTAATTTAAAAACGTGTTTAAACCGACAGCACACCACAGAATTCAGGACTGGCTCCAGTAAGACGTTCGGGCAAAATTGCAGCTAAGCCCAAAATTACTATCTCAAAAGTTCCATAGCAGCTGCCACCCAACCCTGAAGCATCTACAGCTCCCTGGTGCCTGAGCATCCCAAGGATGCTCTCTGATCTTATCAAAGCCAGGCAGCACAGAGGCTCTGCTCCTTCCTAAGCCATTCTGGAGCCAGATGCAAAGGCCTGCTCCAAGAGTGCAGCGTAAGAGAGGATGGAAGAGCCCCCCTGTGTATTTTGAAGAAGCCACTGGATAAGACACCAAACAGTTCTAGTAGCATAGCTGATTGACCCTCAGAGGTACTGAACCTAACCATGAACTTTCTGAATCACAGTCACTCCTGTGCTCCTCTGATCTGGTCAGCACTGTGATTTCCTGTACATACCCAGACAAAGCCATTTTGGGCAGGGAAGGTCCCAACAAGGTCACTCCAGCTTAAAAAACTTCATCAGCACGGCAGAAATGAGGCAGGCTAATTCCTCTGACCAACAGGGAGAAAATGAAACCTGATGGCTTGGGAGTGCATTTTACTCACCAGCTTTTTAAGGATGCCAGGGATCCCCTCGGTCTGTTCAGCCTGGAGGAGAGGAGATTGAGGGGAGACCTCATTTTGGTCTTCAACAACCTCGTGAGGGGAAGAGATGGGGCAGGTACCAATTTCTTCACTCTTGTGACCAAGGACAAGACTCGAGGAAACAGCTGGAGCTGTGTCAGGGGAAGTTCAGGTTGGATATCAGGAAAAGAGTGGTTGAACACTGGAACAGGCTCCCCAGGGCAGTGGTCACAGCACCAAGCCTGACAGCATTCAAGGAATGTTTGGATGACGCTCTCAGGCACAGGGTGTGATTCCTGGGATGTCCTGTGCAGGGCCAGGAGTTGGACTCAGTGATCCTGATGAATGCCTTCCAACTCAGCATGCCCTATGATTCTGTGATCATGGTCTGGCCATGCATGTGTATAAAAAGAGCCTTTGGGCTCCTGCCTGACACTCCAACTCCGCAAACTCTTTGTGCCTTTAGTTTTGTCTCCCCTCACAGGAATAGTTTCATGTTCGCATCCAAAAAAAGCCAAAGCTTTGGATCTGACTGACACCAATCCATTTAAAAATAAAAACCTTCTGACATCTGGGACTTTTTCATTTGAAAGTATCAAAGAAAACCCCAACAACAAACTAGACAAGAGATGGCATGCAATACAAGCAATAAAAATTGATAAATGTGCCCTAATCATGATGCAGAAACACATTAAGGGTTATTAGGCCAAACATGTATTAGCATTGGTTTTCATAAAGAAATAAAGTCAGAAAACTGAAATTAAGATGAGCTTAAAAGACAGCATATGTTCTCCATCATAATTTGGCTCTTTTTTTCCTGAAAATGTGGCTTCCCCCCCCCCATCTTCAAAAAGGCAAGAAAGAAATCATCCTGCTGCTTGAGGAAAGAAACACAAAAATTAACCTTAAAACATTGATGTAAACAAAACATAATTCTCTTTCCCAGGCCAGCCATCATTACAGCTATACACAGAACATTTTCATAGCACACCTTCCCTAGTGCTGACCCTTGGCATCTGTGGTGCACAGCCTACATGGTGCTTAGACAGTTCTGGTTAGCTCAGACCTTGCAGTATATGTTCAGCCAGCTGTAATATTTCTGCTGAGACTCTAAAATAATCTTTTTATGAGTCTGCTACCCCCCAAAATAAAACAGGATATCACATCATAGTGTACAGGGCTACTGAAAGCAAACAAGCAGATAAAAGAAGCAGAGATCCTATAAGGATTATACTTGAGAGACTGTCAAGGAGCATGCTCAGGGGTCTTAGTCCCATTATTAAAAGAATTGTAGTTTCTTACAGGTACTCGGTCAGCAGAGGAAATGAACACCTTTTGGAAATTGATGAGCACTTTCAATTTTCATTTAAAAGCTTCTATACAAATCTAGCCCTTTCTTTCAAGTGGGCTCAGCAAATGATAATGGATTGCTTCAAAATAATTCATGTCAATCTATTTGCTCCAACCTTCTTCAGGACGATAATACAACATATAATATCTTACACTCCCCTGGGTAAAGATATGTAGAAAAACAGCAACAGTTACCTGTGCTGTAAAACAAACAGCTACCATTGGTGAGATGCTCAGAATAACAAGTCCTTTGGAAAGATCAGACTGAGAACTGAATAGGCTGCAATACAATTAATTCAAGAGAAATCATTAAGAGCCTAATTTTCTCCACACCTCTTTCCTTATTTTCTATTCATTGTGTTTAAACTCCTGGACAAATGAGTCATTGCACAGATATAGCAAGATGAACTATAGTGAGTGCTATCTACTCATATTCCTGTAGTCAATTATTTTCTATTATTTTTATTCTCTTATGAATCTAACAGCCTCTTACCAATTTTAACAATTGTAATCTGTCCAGCAGATTTTTTTTTTTCCTATCACAACCACTATTTTTCATTGTTTCTGCCATAAAGTCTCCAGACTTTTGTCCTTGTCTAGGATTCAGCACCATCAGTGATGTCAACAGGACTGACAGTAACTTGTTATTGCATCAACACAAGGCATTAAATAATTTTCTTTGCAAGGTCTTCTTTCAGCTCTACAAAGAAAAGTTCTGAAATAATTTTAAACATTTTAAGCTTACATGAGGTAAAATTAAACCCAAGTAAACCAGAAAACCATTGGTGGAAAGCAATTCAGTAGAGGACAAATATTAAGTGATTAGTTTATTGTGTCTTCAAGGTTTCCATTTGAGAGATTTTAAACTGAGCAGTAACAAAAAAACCCAGTATGTGTCAAAAGTGATTTCTAGATAACACTTCCACAGAAGGATTAAATGTGTGGTCTGAACAAACTGACAACTTTGATGAACAAATTTTGATGAGCTGCTTTCACTTACCCTCGGTTTCTTGTCATTATGTGAATTTTGATGTTGCGTTAAACCTAGAAGGTCAAAACTACCCAATTATGCCGTTGGAGTTACAGCTTCTCCAACTGTCTGCTTCCTCTTCTGAACCTCAGACAGTCAAAACCAAAACCAAATTCTACTTTAAATATAGAGGAAACAATTGTGGCGAGGGAAAGGAAAAAAAGACAGCTTACGTCTTTCAATCCTAGCTGTCAGTCTCTTAAGAAACAAACCCCACCTTACCTTTTCAAAAGAGGTTCAGGTCAAGAGAATGTTATTCTCATTCCATATTTTGGGGTTTAACATTTATCAGCTAAAAATTAAGAAAAAAAAATTAGTAAAAAAATCAATTTCCAGGTCAAGATCAGTCTCATTAGTTCATTGAAGGTCCCAACCCCGCCCCTGGGCACAGAGAGGCCTCTGAGGACAAAAACATCTACATTATACTATTTTAAATTGTGCTGTTCAGAGTCACTATGGTTCTTAAGCACACTTGGCTTTTTAAACACAAATATATACACAGAGCAGGTGGGTGTGCAGCGGTGTTTCATCATAGGATAACACATGAAAATAACCTGCCATACTACCTAGGTTTCACTTCCTGGACAATTTAATATTCATGCATAATAAAAGAGAAACAATATTCATCAACACAACAACTTTGCTACACCCCTCTACCTTTTAAAATTAAAAAAGTTATCTTTAGGCACAAAATTTTGTACAATAATTAAAGAAGTGTCTTTTACAACAGTGTTGTGTTTTCCTATATGTCACCTCCAGCCAGTTAAAAGCAAATATGTTGAGAAATCCTCTTGCAGGACGTAGGAAATCCTCTGTTTTTTAATGTGCATCCTCGTACCACTTGAGACATAAGTGCTAAGTCTGAAAACCAGAATTGCTCCATGGCCAAAAGGCACTCATTTCAACCTTAATTCCGAAATCTTGTGTAAACACTGTCTGGTCTGTGAGAATTGAGTGCCATATGCCACAGATATCCTTTTAGGAATACTTAAACTACCCTGGATGTTTCTGTATGAGCTATGGATGAATAAAGTTCCACATATAGACAATGATAATTCAAGTTCTCATGGCCATACCTCAGCAAGATCTGTCATAAGAAAGAGTACAACATATACAAAAGATTTTGCTGTGTGCCTTTCTGTGTCCTTTTTAAACCAAACAATTTAATTGATCCTGCTTAGACTGTGGACGCAGACACCTGAGCAGGCACAAAGCAACTCTTACCCCTGGCAGGCGTAATGGGAGGAAAAAAAAGCTGAAAAGCAAAAAGAGGGAAGAACTGCTTACACTGCATCTACTGCAGAAATTCTAACAGAGGTGTCACACCATCAAAGTACCATTTCATGGTACACTGCCGTGGCAAGCAAAGCAAGTGCTTGTTCCTGTGTGTCCAGAGCTCTTGCTCCTTAAAGTGCTGCCAATACAGATGTCTGGGGGGGGTGACAGCACAAACCCACCTCTAAAATGATTCAGGTTAGGGAAAAAAATGAGGGGAGTCATTTGGATCACAGATTGTTCTGGCTTACTGACAGTCACAGCATCCTCTGCCACACAACTGCTGGTCAAAAGCAGCAGAGCAGAAGCAAGAGCAGAGGGAACCTCCTCTGCCAAAGCAGCACTTCATGGATGGACCACTTCAGTCTCCTTGTGGATTCAATCCGCTGCTTTAGCATCCTTCAGATCCTGTCAGCGAAGTGTAACCTAACACAGAAGTGTGAGATGGATGTACTGTATTACTTTGAAATCACCCATATAAATAAATATACATGCTAATCCCCAGGGGGGACACACACATACCTGAGCAGGGAATGCCTGATAATAGTGTCAAAGTAGCTGTGATAGACAACACTGTTCACATTTTGATCACTATCCCTCCTCTCACTTGGATTGGTAAGAAGTAAGCTTAGGGAGCAATTATGCTATCAGTTACAGTCCTTGATTTCACAAATCAGTTGTGTTTCTGTGCACTGGTCCCAGAAATCATTGTAAAAGTCTCGTTGTTCTAAATAACATCAACACAATTCTATATTAAACTAAAAGAGAAGAAAGAGAATGATGCAGTAACTTTGGCATTACACTTTTGGTAGTTTATGGAGAAACAATCACAGGTCTCAGCTACTTAACTGGTACAGTTAAGCCGATGAAAATCCTTTATATTATATACAAAAGGTTTAGCAACACATTTATATAACAGCTAAGAGAGTAACAGCACCATCTTCTTGCACTTCAGTATATCCTGATATCAGAACAACCTGAAACCATGAACATTCACTATCAGATGGTTTTATGTTCATGCCTCTAATACATCAATCGACTTCCAACCTAAATATTTTGCCCCCCTCTCTTCTCGCTCCCCCATACACTTATTGACTTTCTTCTGGCAGTATTCACCCCTGCTCTCATTCTGGCTGAGAAAGGACAGTTTGTTTTGCCATTCATTATTTCTCATACCTCATGTAGCTAACTCCTACACACAACACACAAAATACAACTCTATATCCAAAAAAAAAAAAAAGAAAAAAAAAAAAAGGCAGCCAAAGATCAGAGATTCGACCCTATATTTCCTCTTCCATACTCGGCCTTTTCTTTTTCTAATCTACTCGTGTCTTTCTAATCCTTAACGTTTTACTTCAGGTTCTTCACCCACTGCTGTCTCCCATTTAATCTCTGCTTACAGAGTTTCAGCACATAGAGGAGGAGAAAATCGAGGCACTGGTTTGCGCTCTTTTTTAAATAAAAACAGAAAACCTCATCCAAACAAATTAAAAAAAAAAAAAAAGAAAGAAAGAAACCTGAAAACCACATCTGCTCCACAAAGCACTCCAGATGCAGTGCCCATTGGCCGTGCTGCAATTGTTCTGTGCAACTGCTCGTGCCTCTTTAGAGCTGATGCTTCAGGGCAGAAACCCCTTTGTCTGGCACATCCACCTTTTGTGAATCGCAGTGTGCCCTTGGAGGTGAACACGGGGCACTTTGATGCAGGTTAAAAAACAAACAAACAAACAAACAAGCAAAAAAAAAACCCACACCAAAAAACCCTACACGAGAAAAACCATCCCAACTCCTACAAACCAGGTCATAAGTATAGATGTAAATTAAAATCTGGGTTCTAGCAAAGGAATGTAAACGCTTCCCCTACACTGGAGAGATTTCTGATGGGCAAAGGCTATTTACAGACATTAAATCCAACACAACTGAGGACTAAGAGGTGATTTAAAAGATTTGAGGGGAGAAGAGGTTGAGATCCAAATGTCCCCAAATTTTGAAGGAGTTCAATTCTGCATCATTGCCTTGCGTTCCACGGTAATTCCATGATAATTCCAGTGCATGTGGGTTCCTCACTGGGAGATTTGGGATTTTTTTTCTGCACAGAACACACGAATAATCAAGTCCATCTGCAGGGGCAGAACTTCCATTTCATTCCTTAGCATTTAAAATAGACCAGGACTCCAGGTGGGATTTTTAAAAGAGGCAACATTTAAAAATTAGCATATTTACCTCAACCGTTTAGAAGCAATTTACATCCATCAACTCTTCTTACGGGTTACATCTACGCTAATGTCCACCCATGTGGACACATCAGTGTTCTAAAGAAAGAAAAACTGCATGTGCCTGAAGAGCAGGAGGCAGTTTTGATGGACATGTGCTGCAAGGGCCATAAAAAAGTAGCTCAAAAGCCTTGAGCTGGTGGAAGCAGTGGGACTGTAGCACTGCATGCCAGCACAGTCTGCTCTTTTTTTTTCATTCCATTAGAGTTAAAATCTGCAGCTCTCCGGAACCCAGAGATGGAGGCTGGAAAACAGATCCGTGGCTTTGGGGTTTGCCTTCCTGAGAGAATTTTGTTCCACTTCTACCAACAAGAAATCCAGCAGAAAAAAAAAAAAAAAAAAAAAAAAAAAAAAAAAAAAAAAAAAAAAAAAGGCAGAAGTTTCAGGAAGGTGCAAATACACATTTGTTTTGATAAATTTATTCACGAGCTGAAATAGTACATTTTAAAAAAAAAAATGTTTTATTTAATTTAACGAAAAAGTACTCATCTTTTTGATAGGTGATAATTAACCATTATTCTGTCATAAACAGAAAAGAAAGATGTACTTATGTAGATTTAACTGAGCACTGTGTTAATCACACTGCAATGACTCAAAACACAAAACCAAAGCAGAGAAGTTTTTTTTATTATTATACAAAGTGTTCCTTTTGCCAAGGAAAATACAGCCTTAATATCCCTGAAAGTCAATTCATCATCACGTAAGTAAACCTTCAATTCAGTTTTACCCAAATCCACTTTGATTGAGTTTCAGAAAGCCAGATAGAAGCTGATAGAACTGTCATGATGACAGGTTTAAATAATTTACACTTCTGTGGAATATTAAGGCTTAAAAACTTCTCTGGATGCGCAGTTTAAGGAACCTGGGAGCAATCCTGCAAACATCCCATGTCTTAAGTTCTGTAAGCAGTGAGAAGAAAAATAAAGTTTAGGCATGAAGATATCCCAGGTCCTCCTTTGCATACCTTTTTTTTTTTTTTTTTTAAGATGCTTTTTCTCACTTTTCTCCAAGTATTTGAATATGAATACTAAATACTTTTCATAATGGAAAAGAGGCTGTGAGGAACTTAAATACTGTACAGAAATGCCTTTGAGTGGGTACACTAGCATGGCTGATCCTATAGAAATCTATAAATTAATTTACAGGCCTTCAAGAGCCCAATAATGGCTCCAATTCAGCTGTCATATGATTAATATCACCAATCCACTGCTAGATTTTATTTCCATCCTATTTAGAGAAAATATACAAGCCAATCTGACCCAGTTCAGTCTTGCTTGAAACCTCCAGAGGATTATGAATAGATCTATGACAAGAAAAAAAAAAACTAATTTAAAAACAGATTAACATGCAAATCTGGTTTGAATTATTCACTTTACAGCATTTATATTTTTCAAAAAAAGTTGGGTAGCACACAGACTGTGCTTACAGAGAAGGACCTGCATGTCTGAATTGCTTCATCTAAGAAAAAAACTACTGGAATATTCTCCATTTTCTTAAACTGAACAATGTATGAAAATCGGACAAAAATTGTGGCAGATGAATTTTTCCCAGAAGGTAATGCCTCACTAAATAAAGGAAAAGAGACAAAAAGAGAATTTGTACTAAAGAACTCATTCTAGAGGTAGAGCAATGGTAGTTTGGCCTATCTGGACACTGTGCTAATAATTTACTATGTGCATTGAAGCCCAGCCAGTTAAAGGCATGGAAGAGCCCTGGACTGGGTAGGAAGTATTCATTGTGTACAATAAAAATGAACCCAAAACCCCAAAAAGGAATTGAAAAAAAAAAAAAAAGGTGATTTCAGAAGAATCCAAACCCACGATCTCTATCAGCCTATGTAAAACTCAATCTTTGTAAGACAGTCTCCTCAGTGTGTGTGACACTGAACAAATTACAGTAAAATTAAGAGGTTTGGGGATAAAATAATAGAAAACGCTACAATCAACTGCAGCAGTGTGAACATTCTTTTAGAAGGCCTTTTTACCCCTCAATATCTAAGAGCAAAATGTCTCATTCAAGTAAATAAATAAATAAATAAATTGGGTGGGGAACTGTTCTTTTCTTGGTTACCATCACTCTTTCTACATCTTCAGTCCCGAAGATGGTTTTGGACACCAAGACATCCAAATCCAAGCTCTGCTTCCACCCAAAGCACATAGAAGATCAAGTTTGTGTGGGTACATAAGTATTTATACACATATATTTATACACACGTATCCACACACCTCCCCCATGTCTATATGTATATCTATATATATATCTATATATTCTAGACACTGAAAATATTTATTAAAATGCTAGAAATCAAAAACAAGCTCACTGATGTTTTGTTCACTGGGATATTTCATCACCATTGACATTAACATGGGATAGCAGGGTCCCAATTTCCACCCAGCACAGTCCAGGTCTTGGGTTTTTTTAAAAGTTCTTTGCTCCCAGGCCACTCAAGACAGTAACAGCTTAAAAGTGACTGCCTGGGACAGAACTAAGCACTGAGAACCAGACTTAGCTGAGATGGCTTCAACAATTTGTACAAATGTTACGCGAGTGTTGGTTGTGATCTTTTCAAGCACAATACATACTTGGTTACTGAAACTGCAGAGACTGACAAGATCCCAGAACTTCACAGTGGGGAATCTGACTCCAGGATCACAAAATTCAGAATATTCAGAGCTACACAATTTTCCTGACTGAAGACACATACACACACAGTGGGTTAATTCACTCCACAGTTAAAGACCGAGGTATGGAGTATTCCTTTTGATTTAGGATGCCAGCACACTCTTACATATCATTCTCCATAAATGCCATTGCCATCTCCCAGTTGACTAGAGGACAATAAACATGAGGCATCACAAGTAATTAGGACTGTATTTGCATTGTACAGGAGCCAAATTTAGCACACCATGTACAGCCAGTGAAAGGCTTCTCCAGAACTGATCTGGCTGCTTAAAGATTATAAGGTGGCTACAGGAAAACTGGATCAAACCCCATTGCTCACCTCCTTCCCAAGCTGTGCATCATACCAAAGACTGGAGACTAAGTGGAAACAGTCAAACTTCAAACAGTCAGATTTCAAATTCTTTGTGTCTTCTTTTCTCTGCTAACTTCTAACCATAACCGCCAACATCATTACACTGAGCCTTGCTGAAGCGAAACAGAGGGAAGGTTTATTCAAAAACCTGTTTGGTGCCGAGATAAAAGTGGTAAATTTAGGATGGAGTGTTTCCACGGAGGCATTGGACTAGCAGAAAGGCAAGGGAGCGTTTGGAGTGACCTTATCCTTGAAGCTGTGCTTTGGGAGCCTCAGAGCTGCAGAGCACAGCCTGGCAGTCCACAAGGACCCAAGAGGAGAGCGGCGCCCCGAGCTGTGAACTTACAGCAGCTCAGGGAACTTTATCCCTGCTTCAGAGCACAGGGGGACTCACAGTGTAGCTGTGAGCAACCCCCAAGGTATTAAAGCCTTGCATGGACCAACCTTGCATGTTTCTCACAGACCAAAGCGGCGCCAAACCAGGAACTGAGCCTCCAAAAATGCACAGTGCCACATGTACAGACACACACACACACATAAAACCCCATTTAGAGCTCTGATAAACGGCACTGCAGGTATGCAAATGCAAATAGAGGTTAATAACCTTTTTTTGTTGGGTTTAAGTGTATTTAGTGGAAACATAGTTTTGTGAACTTCAGAACAACTTAGAGTACACAAGACTTCCAAAGATGTGTTTGCCAATGTCCCCCCATGTTTTTCCTGTGTCCTTCTTTATGTATCAGCTGCATACATTTCCAAAATGGTAATGCCTACACTAAAACATTAATTACCTGCATAGACTTGAACCCCACAGTAACTTATCCGCTAGAACAATTGAACATCTAATACCTGTACTAGTCTGGTGAAATGAGTTCCGAGTTAAAGACCGAAAATCTTTATCTTTCCTGAAATACACAAAGCCAAAATGGACTGTCCTATTAATATTAAAGGACAGCTACTGGCAAAAGTCAGATAGTTCAAAGTTAAGTCGAATGATCTGTTGTCCCTAAGCACTGATACGCATACTCACAGTAACATCTAAGAACCTATCTGTTCTAACCTCCGCTGAGCAGCATTGTTGCTAATTGAACATGGAGAAGGGGTTTGTTCCATCAGATGTGTTCGTTTCTCCTAAGAACACCCTATGGAATATCAAATGTACTAAATATAGCTGTCAACATTAAAAGCCTGCGACTCGAAAGTGCTATTAAAGAGCTAAGTGTACTTCACTTGGCATTATAAAGCCAAAGCCCTCTTTAAAGATGCATCATGTTATTAGAGACTATTCACATTAATGCAAAAATCATCATTCTTAATATATTTTACAAGACGTGTCTAGGCCACTTCCAGGCTCAAGAGTTCCTCAATTTCTCCCACATTTACTGGTAATTACAGAAATGAATCAACAGTGATTCAAGCAGGACAAAGAGAGATAGCTAACTGTGGCAAATCTATACCCCAGCTTTCCATTGCAAATTAACTGCATCCAGGTAAAGCTTCAAAATCAGAAACGAAGCAACCTCTTGCTAACGTTTCGTAACTTCTTACATGTCTGCCACTGCAGTGTCTGGGTGCTGTGAATTTTCAAATTATGACAGGTTTTTAGTAAGAAACACTGTGAGACTGGTGGAAAGCCTGTGCTCAGCAATGAGCAGAGGTTATTGGCCTCAAGTGTAAACACACAGGAGCCACAGGGCAAGGAAATAACACAAATATGGAAGCACAAGGGAATCTAGAAATAACTAAAACCCGAGGAAAGGTTTGCCAAAACCACAAGCATTGGTATAAGCAGAACTACTGTGCATCTCATTAACTTCAAAGGACTCTTGCTTCTACCTCTACAATTTCATCCAAATTAACAGCACCCCAGTGATGCTATTGGAGAGCAAAATTTAACATATGTGGTTGGCACTTTGGTCTCTGCCAGAGAACGCTGATGGAAGCTCTGTTCATTTAAGAATACCAGAGTTAAACACTACTGATAGAAGTAACAACAAAGAATACTTCAGGCAAAGTATATTCATTTATCACAACCCCTGTTACAAATTCCTCTGCTTGCTCCTAAAACATGCAAGATTCATTTCCAAGCCCTATGATTTTAAGCAACATTAAGCACAGCAAGTTTTGCAAGTCTCCCTTAACTTTCCCTTCTAGTTTGTGGGAATTTATGTAATTTTAACCATTTTATTTCTACCCTAAATAATGCACTGAGATCACTGTCTTATTCTATAACAAATTCAAGTTAAGCACAAGATATGCCTCCAGGAAATTAAAAATAACTCCACCCAACAACACTTTCATGAACAACAGGCAGTCTTCTCTTAAGTAATAGGATAGCTACTCAAATTAGAGAGTAAAATTAGCCCTGACATAAAACAACTTATAGATTGTGGTTAACAGTCTATAAATTCAAAAACAGGCTTCATAACCCTGAGATGTCTCAATTCCAACAAGCCAGATAGATTAATAAATTACTAGACCACCTATTACACATCAGGAAATAAGAATTTCTCTGAAAGTAATGGTCTCCTCTCTGAACTAAATTGAGTCAGTTTAACATATTATGAGCAGCAGAGAACAGTAATGTCTCTTCTAGAATTTGGAATACTGTTTGGCAGAGGGCTAATTAAAAAAAAAAAGAACTAATTCTGACCTTTACCATAGTAACAGAAACATTCATGGTATTAATGTCAGCATGGTCTAGAAGAGAAAACATACCCATAGCAAAGCACAGTAAACTCACAGGAGCAAAACTATTTTTCCCTCTAGATAAAACCTGTGTAATATTCATGGCCAAAGTTAAAAACTGATATTGTTCTTCCAACCGAGGTTGATCTAAAAAAATTTAAAAAAAAAAAAAATTTAAAAAAAAAATCAATTCAGAAGAAAAAAACGAGCACTACAAAAGCATAAACTGCCATCCAGAGAAGATTCCTCCTTTGTTTACTCTGCAAACCACACATTATTAGAGCCAAATCCCTTAGGCCTTGTTTTTGTCAAAGTTCCCGCCGAGTTCAGAAGCCATTTTGCCTGGTCCTTCCTCATCCAGGGAAGACAAATGCGATCTTTTTGTGACACACAGCAGAACCCTCTCACGCAGCTCGTCGTCTCTTTATTACTGGTAGCTGTCACAGAGCAGGGACTTTTGTACAGCCACGATTTTCCCATTGCAAGCACTCGCTGAGGAATAGTCAAACCCTGATTAGATATTACAAAACCTTCTCAGAAGGCTTTCTTGAACCACAGCCAGCGGGATTCCCTGCAGCATTAAGGCCAGTCTTGCTCCCACTACTGTCTGTGGGACTTTTGCCAAGGATGTAAGTGGCATTATGACTGGTCCCCAACAGGAGATATTACCCATCACACTCAAGACTTGATTAAAGACCTACCCACCAGCAAATATATAATAAATAAAGAGCTTAATTGCATAATTAATTACAAGGGTTTTTTAATCCACAATAGACAACACCATGGGTTTCAGGTAGCCCTCATAAACCAAACTATTCATTAGATCAGTATCTCCTTGGTATCAGTTTACAGGAAGATTGCAGAGGGATTCAAAAGATACACATTTTCAAGAACCAGGGAAGAACGCTACAGGAAGAAATAAAATAAAGTGAAATCAAAAGAATGCCACCACAGCCTAGACCTACAGGCAGAAATAATTTCACAGTGTGTACACAGGCTTCCAGCAAAGGTTTTCTTAACAATATATGCATGATGGGCAGTGATTTTGAATAGTAAGTGCCGTGCTGCTACTAGACTTTCTTTTTTCCAAGGCACCAGGCAGAGATGTAGCAGTGTACACAAGTGGGGTGTAAAGTCAATGGGATTACATTTTCCTAATTATTTTCTGCTTGAGGTTTACATCACATACACAAAATGAGATCAGCCGGGACTTGCCTCTCTAACAAATCACTCAGACTTAAACATTGCTCAGATAAACAAAAGGGGGCGGGGGGGGAAGCAAGGCTGAGAAAAGGCAGAGGAGTGCTTCTTCAGTCACAGTTGCAAGGAACAAAAACCTGGAGGGGGAAAAAAGCTGTTGGACCGCCACCAAATCTCCCCCCACTAGAGACAAGAGCCCATCTGCTGAGCTCTGCAACTTAGCTTTAACTACCATTCAACTCGCGTCTCTGCAGAGATCAATCTACAGAGCTGGCAGATGGACCCCTGCTTCCCTGAGTCGCTGTGTTATTTGTTTAATAAATTTAATTAATATCCATACTGCACTGGATTGCTCCCAGAAAGGGGGCTGCAGCTCTCTCTTTCCCCGATAGCAACATGATGAGTGATTTCCCAGAAAAGACCAGATAACAGTACCCCCAGGCCACTGAAAAATTAAAAGTGCCATGTGCTTACATTACTTCGCATGTATTAATTTTAGCAGTGCACTAATTTGTTCTTGAAGCCCTATTTTAACTTTTTTTCAAAATCCCGTACTTCCATAAAGTCATCGTTCATTTTGGTTTGTATCAGTTACAAAATTAACTGGAAAGGGGAAAAAAAAAAAAAAAAAAAGCATCAAATCTAATTGGATTTCCAAAAATTTTTTTCCATCTGCAAGAAAGAAACAAATTGTTAATGAGAGTGTCTCCTCGGGCAATATATATTGTCACAGTTTCTGCCAACAAGTTACAGGCATTCAGGGTCATGTTGGACATGCTTTACTTTAATGCTTAAGAACACACTTATTTTAACCAATAAAGACATATTCAGCCCACATAAAATAATTTTTGAAAGCATGAAGGATGAAAGAAAATAAAACCACTAGCAAATTTTTACAGCAGAAAGCATAACCAAACACGTTATGATATTCCAGTAGCAAGAGGAAGAATAAAATATGCACTAATGTTGAGAACAAAAATGTTATTTGTGTTCAGTATTAGCATCTCATATTTCCTGCATTTCAAGTTTTAAATTTTTCATCCTAAAAAAATGAAACTGAGGCATAATTAAGAAAATTATTCCGGTCAAGCCCATTTAACTCCTAGAGTCGTGTTAAACTGATACACTTCTCTTTGGGTCCCATTTCCTTATTAACTCACCTGATGGCTGGAATATGTCACCCTCCTGCTGCTGAGCTGAGCTCCAACAGCAGCTGTCCTGGTGGACAGCACAGGCTTGCCAGTGTTATCTTCAGCATCTAACCTTTCCTAGCACCTTTTTCCAGAAGTAGCTGTGGCGGGAAAGGTTAAGCACACGTAAACACTCCCCTCTGCCTCTGGGGAGGAGAGGGTGGCAGGTACCCATCCCTCAGGTCAGCCAGGCACACCTGCTCCTGGGACCAGCTCTCTAGTCCATTTAACTTGAAGGCAGCCTTATTTATTCAAATAATGAGTTTAAGTGTGAGGCCTTTGCCAGTTTAGGTGAGTATGAGTGAAGCAGGTTAAGCAACAATAAAGACAATTCTACACACAAATCCAAAGAGGCACGTAACAGCTTTCAGTTAAGCACAGCTCTCTCTCCCTTCTTCCTGGTAGTCTATCCCTACACATCAACCTTTTCCATCACTGCTGCCATTTTTGTAGTGAATGTCTAACCTTACCTTCAGGAAGCACAACAGTCAGAGTAGCAGCGACCACAGGTATTCCGTCACCATCAAAGACAGCAGTGATGAAAGGCAGCAAATAAGGGCTGGTACACTTCAGCGGTGTCCAAAAAGCAATTTACCTTCAGTCTGCAGAATGAAATTCACTTGCTGAGAGAGGATCCAGGAAGGCAGACCTGCATGGAAGGGGGAACAAGTGAAAAGACCTCCTAAAAACAGCTGAAGAACCCTCAGTGTACTCGGGCTGCACATGCTTTGCCCTTGCAGCTCCTCGAGAAGCGGAGGCAGGGCCAGCCACAGGACACAGAGCCTGGCAGTGCCCCCATCCACAAAAACAAGGGTCACAGCAAAACAAGAGGTGCTAGAAAATCAGAACAGCTCCATGGACAAGTCCACGCTTCAGGGAACTCTTTTTCTTCCAGCCCTCAAAAGTATGGTTACACAGACCTAATGAAAAAGCATTTCAAAGAGGTGTTTAGTGCAAAAATAACTTGTAGAGCTCAAAAAATTTTGGCACATGTATTGACAGATTTTTTTTTTTTTTTTTTTGCACTGTTGTGTCATTTGACTGAGTTCTGACAGAAACTGAGATTTTCCTCCTCAGTAATAACATCTAAACAATCTTTTCTCGCATACCTATAGCATTAAAAAAAAATTTACAGAGTCAAATGACAATCAAACAACAACTGGTTACCAAATATTTACGTAGTAGCTTTTATTCATTAGTGGTCTGGTAATTTTCATACACGTATCATTTATTAATCCTGTCCTGTGAGCAGGGAAGCTGAGAGGCAGCAATTTGCCACAGTCACCCCCTCCTCAAAGTCAGTGCTATGCTCAAGAGCAGGGCCCTCATTCACTCACTCGTGTTCTGGAACTCCTCCTTGCTCAGTGTCTAGAAAAAGCACATTAAGTAGCTGGAGTTCTATATTTTGTCTATATATATTTATATATTATATATATTTATTTATATATATAGATATTATATATATCTATATATATTTATATATGATGTCCAATATATATATATATATATTGGACATCAAAAATAAGGCAGGCTTTTTTAACAGGATTTACATTCCAGAGAGGTGGAAAGGAGGACATACTATGGAGCAAGTCATTAACACGGTATGTTCCACTAATTTAATGAGCTTCAAAACCAGGCACTTTGTGCTCACTCAGAGTAACCATGTCAGTCTCATGCAGGGAATGTTTGATATCCCAAGAAATGGAAATCCTCCCTGCACCCAACAAAAGTGTCACTGCACACACTGTTAGTCAAAATTTCATGCACTTCAGCCACGAGCAGTGAAAGCCTACGGAGCGAGGGCACAGTTTGTCCTTTGTACAGGAGACATCAGTGGCTTCTTTGCCAGGAGATGATGGGAGGCTGCAGCCCCTGTCTGTTAAAAGAGGCACCCAGTGGACTCACCATTTCCCAGAGACTGTGAATGCCTCATGACTTGGGACTTGACTTGGAAGAGAAGTTTCCAGCTCTGTTTTTCACTGCCTTGGCAACCTCATTTCCTTACTATGATTCAGTTTTGTTTGCCAAGGGGAGGCTGGTCATTTGTTGTCTCATCATACTGAGCTGCCTTGATATGATTAACTTCTTTTTTTTAAGCCTCATTTCTCCCTCCATAACGTGTTTTTTTGTAAATTGTTATTTATCACCCTCTAAAGCTGAAATGAAAAATGTATTGGATGACTTCAATATTTCATTTCCCAAAATAAAAGGAAAATAAGTTTTAAAACAGTGCAAGGAAAAGGAGAAGAAGAAAAATTGCTATGTGATGGAAAATTCTAACTGTGAACATATGATTTAATTTTGGAGGGGAGTTTATATTTTTTGGTTTTGTCAACTTCTCCCTGAAAACTATCAAAAACAATGCACTAAGGATTTACTTGTAAAAAAAGAAGCCAGAAGTTTCAGACATCAACTGCAGACGTCTGATAAGGAAGCTAATTTTAATGCAACATAAAGAACAATATTCTTTAAATGAGAATCATGCAGTTATGCTCAGGACAAAGGGATCCCTCGAACCAAAACCTGCCTACTTTCGTAGCAATACTAATTTTCACAACCTACCACACTCTCCTAATGGCATCTGAGTTTAATCAAACTACATCTGCCTAAATTTATTTTCACGTTCTCAATGATATGTTATTAATTGAAAGCCTAATTCATCTGACAGCCATTGAAGACACACAATAACATTATTCATATTCCCCTGTGAAGTTATATGCATGTAAAATATTGAAGCAAGCACAGAAAAGCAGTCACCTATATAACAGATATACTTTAAAACCCACATGAGCTGCTTATGAGACATTAAAACATAAACCTCTGTAACAGATTTACACGTGGCCTTATTTTTCTTTCCCCCCCCAACATAAATCCAACGTGCTTTTACATTCAGGAGTGCAAGTCCTTTCCAACTAATTTTCCTTTGCAAATCTCAAAACACTAAAATGACAGGAAAAGTAGGGGTTCCTCTTAAAAAGATTGGGCAAATGCTGGAATATCAAAGAAAATGTAGCATTTTGATAGGATTCCTCCATATAAAGTAAGCATGCAAGCCTAAAGTCTACCATATAACTTACAGTAACATGCACTGCATTTTTCCTGTGAATGTGGAAGATCTGCCTTACCTGAGCTATGCAGAACAACAAGGAGGCATCAACCTCTTCAGCTGTAACAAAGAAAGAAAAAGTTCTTTGTAAAAGTAAGTGAATAAACACTCTTAACCTCCCTTGTGTCTTTTTCCAAATCAATCCCAAGTTGGATTGATAATGCAGCTTCTAAAACAGTGATAAAAGTCCTTTCCTTTCAGTATGATGTTACGGAGTTTATGTTTTGTTGCTTAATTGGATTTTGTATGGGTGTGTGTTCGTTGGTTTTTGAAGTATTTTTCTTTATTTTTATGATTTTCAAGTCAACAGAGAATTTCAAGTCAACTGTAATGTCATTTATCGGTTACTAAAACCTTATTCAAGTTTAATGATAAATTTCAGTCAAGTAATGAAATGCTATCACTGCTTATCAGCTTCCTGTATTACTGCGTATTAAAAAAAACCCAACAAAACACGACACATTATTTCTCCATGTCTGATTCCACAGGCATAATCGATAAGAAAGATCATAAGAGGAGCACTTGCAAAGGCTTCAGGTCGTTGTGCACTTAAATAAAGACAGGTTGAAATCTGTGGGTTGGATTAGGGAGCAAATATTCAGCACCCCTTTCCTTTCATCTCGTTTTGAGCAGATCACGTGGATGGTGTGCTGAGCTGCCTCACCTCAATCATCTGCTGCAGGAAGATAAGATCCTGTCATTACCATCCCCAGCTACGTCTTTTCCTTGGTTATCATTCTAGGCAACATCACTAAACCAAGGAATGTTTTCCACAGGCTCAAGTCACGCTGCTAATCTAAGGTCAATCACCAACTCCAACAAAATATCTCAGGGAAGATTTTGCCATGGAAAGGAAGCTCTGTCTGTCCTTAGGGCAGGGAGGTATCACCAGCGTGAAAGGTTAGTAAAATATGAGTTCAAGAGAGCAACTGGAGCTTCAAGCTGATCTCTCATCACACTATCAAATATAGAGAATTAATTTCTTTACATAAAAAAAAAAGAAAAAATAAAGGAGACCTTCTAATGCCCAGAGGCTACAATTGCAACAGGATAACTGACAGACACGATGGGTATGCTTTGACAAGATGACAAATATATATTGACTATTACTTTCAAAATCAGCTAAAAATTCTTTAGGTGTATCTTCCAGTGTCAAATGGACCCTTCAGAGATCAGAAATTGTGGCAAAGCAGACGAAATTCCTTTGTGAGGAGTTCCAGAGTCCAGCTGCTTAATTCTACCAAAATCAAATGAAACCTAAAAAACCTTAAAAGGCTGAAGAAGGTCCTTTGAGGACATGCCCAAGCAACAAGGCATCTAAGGCTGACTTGGAAGTCTCTCACTTGGAGAGCTCCTGAGCAGCAGTGGACACTTAATTACATATATTCAGAAGGGAACATTACATTACCTTCACTGCCTCAGCCACGTCACAAGTGTGAGGAAATAGGCCAGTAAGAGCAATATTACTTTTCCCAGATGTTGCTGAACTCAGATTCACTTCAGGTTAGACTTACCAACACAGGGAGGAAAGCAAAAGTGGGAAGGAGAAGAACAAAAAAAAAAATCAATCCCATGTTCCAAAAGCTCCACACAGAGGCTGTAGCTAGAAGTGGATCACTTGGAGCTTCTGCAACAGTCACTGGCACTTAATTTCTAGAAGGGATAACAAGGAAAACTTTGACTGAGGTCCAGTGAGTGGGCATTACACCACCTGGGAGATGAATCATCATTTGCAGAACTCAAGTGCACTTAATAAGGGTGAGCTCATTCTAATAATGCAATCTGACAGGCTGACATTCCCTATTACTGACTTTTGAGGTCACTCAGTGAATTTTTACATAACTGGGTTTTTCTCTCCCATAGTCTACCAATACAGTGAGTGCTAAACCCCTACCACAGGCTGATTTCTACTGCTACACACCTGAATTGCACCAGCAGTGTTAAGGGATCAAAACATGCAGAAGGAACTGCAGAAAGCAGATGTTCTGAGAAACAATTTTGTGTGAAAGCATCCTAGTTTACAGCTTTTATGAAGGCGAGGCAGAACCATAAAGTGCCCAGCTGGGAGGGGAAGATTTCCAAACTCTGTTGTGTCACACTCACAACCAGAAAAAAAAAAAAATCATGTAACATGGACAAATATAATTCTCTAGTATTATTTTCATTAATCCATCTACCTGCAGATCATTCAAGCAGTTAGGCTTCCAGAAGGCCTTAAATTAAACATATGCAAGAGAAGGGGGGAAACATCCTTTAGGTGTGTTTGGAATGTGTGTTGTACATGTGGGAGAGAATGTGAACAGAAGGTCTGAAAGGCCACCAGACCAAAAATTGTTTTGGAAGTCGATGTAAGGTATGAGTTAACACTACTCAAAAAATCTGAAGCCAATGAATAACAATTCCAGCCTGGAGCATTTCAGGTTCCTACTGATCTTGCTTAATTCTAGAAGTCAATGGGAAGTCATGATATTCCACACGTGCTTCAGAACTCAAAGAGCAACATCACAAACCCACTGATACATACTCTGTTAAATACAGAAAAATCAGTAATTTTGTGTAACTAAAGCAATGCTAAGCATCACTTTATTACAATTTTTTTAATATGTCAAGATTTCTTTGTTTACAGTTCACACTTACTGATGAGGACTTCATCAGTTATTTAAAGACTACAGCTCAAACAGAAGAAATACTTCAGAAGCAACAGAACTGCCAATGAATTTCTAAGTTGCCAATCAGGCACTTATTGCAGATTGCAAATCAATATGCCTCAACTTCGACTCTGCTGCAGTAACACGTGTTCAACTCTCCATTCAGCCCATCTCCATTCTCCCTACTCATTTCTTATTAATAGGAAAACCTTGTTTTTTTTCTCTATCAGGTCAAGACTGAGGGAACAGTGGCTGTTTTCATGATTCAGAAACATCCATCTGCTCAGAAGGAATTGAGAAAGCTGTGGTATTTTGTGTAAACCTTCAAAATGCCAAGATATGACAGTCTTCAGTCATATGACAAACTGAAACTAATAAGCCCTAGAAGGAGGAAGACCCACTACCAGACTCTTCAGCAAACCCCTGCCTCTCTGATCTGAGTTTCTTTTCTTTTGGACTTGTCATTTGGAAGCTTGATGGACTCCACAGCTTTTGGCCAAACAGCAACCTGAAACTCAATTTGACAACATAAATGTTGCTGTTTAAAAACAAAATAATAAGGGAGAGGAAAGCCAAAACCATTAGAAAACAGAATAAAGCTTTCTGCAACAAAGCAAACAATGCAAGTCTTGCATTATTTATAAGTGATGCAGCATCAGGTAAACTGTTTCACACTGCTCAAAATTAATTTCACGCTGAATAGCCTGACTAAATGTTTCATGTCAGAAACTAATCTTTGCAAAAGACTCTGTCTGATCCACAGCACTTTACTCAAACTTACAATAAAAATATATTATCATTCCATGAAACATAAGTTTTTCAATTTGAAATATTTACATGTCATTACTGGGTGACCCTTAAGTATTTTATTTGGCAAGAGCAAAGGAGTTTCATATCTTCTAAATATTGGTTGAAAACTAAACAGCAGATTCCACTAATCTGAACAGAGTGGCTGGGTCAGATGAGTAAAGTTGGCTTAAAAATCACTCTTAAAATCTCTGGTTTTATTGGCTGGCACTCACACCAACATCCTGTCTGCCATCAGCCCACCTCCAACTCTAAACACTCATTCCAGAGAAACAAGTTGCAGTTTTATGCCTAAAAAGCTGTACAGATTTGATAATATATTAGGATCATCAGTCAATTGCTCCCTAATCTTGCATGCCAACAAACAGACTCAGAAAAAAGTAACACCAGCCCTTACAAATTTTGTACAGCCTGATGTTTTCTGAAGACTGAGCTTTTCTATCTGTGGAAGTACCACTAATGATGGAGGGCATTTGTTCCTTTAAAGTTTCTGCCTCCCCTTTAAACCAGAGCAGTTTCCTGATTTTACTCAGTGGATTTCTCCACTTACGTTCAACTGGTGACTCCTTCCTCCAAGTCCCATCCTCCTGAGCACACCAGGACACTGAACATATTCACACAGGCCCTGCTGTTGTGTATGAGGTGAGCCAGAAAAAATACCACAATGCACTTCTCCTGTAGGCAAAAACCTCAGAGAAATCCTAAGACCCCTGGAAAATAAAAAGTGTAGAGATATGTTGATATTTTCACTCTGCAGACATGGCCATTCTTGACATGACATCCGTTTTAATGCATTTGCAATGTTTGTATCTCTGAAAATATTTCTCTCTTAGATTTGGAATAGAAGGATTCAGAAGTAACTTGAAAGTATCCCAATAATTTAATAACCAAACTTCATTTAAAGGTCAAGCAGCCTTCGCTTTATCCTTAAGTCATTATAAAATAATAAAAAAAAAGCCCCTTTGCTTTACTCAGCTTCCTCAGAAAACAGTATTTCTAAATCAAAGCTTTACTAGCAGCCTCATACAACTTTGTTTCCAAGCATAGGGTAAGATTTTCACTTTTAAAATAAATGGTTTGCAGGGTGAGCCTTGCTTTTCCAAGGTCTTTTAACACTATAAACACTCTATAAGTGCATGGCAAACACTCTAGAATCTGCATGAATCACTTACTGGGAGAACTTAAGATATTACTTAAAAATATCTATTAACTGAAGTGAAGGAAAACCTTTCTTGCCATTTACTAGCACTTTTACACTTAGTAAGAGCGCATTTAAGAGAGCCATCCTAAGAAGTGGGGATCCCAAACACGCCTAGGGCTCTGGTAACTTCAGACCAAGAGGATGTGAAGTCCAAAGAAGTGGAAACCCTTTTAAACACTGCAAAAGTCACTCAGTTTGCTAGATTTCAAGTATAATTTGAGACCCAATCAGATTCTGCAGGTTGTCTGCTGATAAATTACCACCTCTCTGAATAGCAAAAGACTGCTGGCTTGTGAAGTTTATTTTTAACCGATAGTTAACTTTAACTTGCAGTTATATTTTAATTTATAGTTATTTAAAATTTAATTACCATCGTGTCACTCAAAGCTTTGTACAGGCTTTCTTCTTTAATGGTAGACATAAATCAGTAAAATAAATTAAGTGCCACTGACTGTTACATAGTTATACAGCAAATTAATGAAATCACTCAGGAGTACACAGGTAATAGAGGCATAAATAATACTGACTCCAACAAGTGGGGCAAATGCGCTATCAAACCTGTCATGCAGCCACGAGAGAAGCCAGGGGGTACACCAAGAAAGACAGCTATCTGCTTATTTTGAGTAGCAGCACACACACAACCCTCAGTTATTAACCCACATCTCAACTGCACTTGCTGTGCCAGTTCTCTCCCGCTTTTTCAAGTGGTTCCTTTGACAGCTTGCCAGGCTTGTTCCCTGTTATCTCCTTTCGTGGCCCATTTTAATAAATTAAAAATCCCCTTCTCTGTATCTCTTGGACAGGTGCAGCTCTTGTGCAGCCGTGAAGATAACCTGACTTCAAGGGTGTGTTTTGGGAAGAGCTGTCCGAGTCCTTCTGGAGGGTTTTCCTGTGGCTGACTCCCCTTTGTGGCTGCCTTTCCCAGCCCAAGCCTGGGCAAAATAACCTTGATTTACAGGTATTCATCAAAGTGCACAGTGCTCCTGTTTACCTGCTAAGGTGGCCAAGCTGTATCTTAACAGAGAAGTCTCAAAGCAACCCTCATAGCCACACAATACCTGGGATTCTGTAAGTTAAATCCTTTCCTCTGAGTCTCCACTGGTCCAATTCACAAAATATAGTGAGTTTCAAGAGTAATACATTTATGGAGGTGCTGGTTTCTGAATAAAATGTAATGCAGCCATTCTGTTCTCCTCTTGTGACCCAGGGTCTCTTTTCTGTAGACCGGGATTATTAACCCCGATGTCCTAACCCAGACCTGAAATGGATATTGCAGCTAATTCCTGGCTATGTAAATAACCATTTTCAGTCTGATGGCCTATCTTGATTCCCTTCCTAAAAATGTTATGTAGTCCTACTGCTCACTGTTAAACAGCTTCTGAGTTTCACCACCGAGGTGCTACATGTCAGGGGTGGATGAAGTGATCCTTTTATATCAATTAGCAATTACTGTAAAGTGCTTTGGGGTGAAATGCCACAAAGGATTAGAACTTCAAGGGAAGAATAAGCAGCAGGAGCACATGAACTCATAAATGGCATAGATTCTATTTTATGTAAATTGCCCCAGTAATAAAGAATGAGCAAAAGGTCAGATAAATACAGAAAATGACATCTAAGCAGAGTAGTCTCTAAATAGAATATTTTCTCTAGCTTTCTCGAGTATTAGTGCGTCTCTAGGCCAATAGCTCCCTCATCTGAGCATCTGTAATATTCAGTAATACAATATTCTTCAGTTCTACCACCCTCTGAGCTAATTTCCTTCCAAACTAACAACGTGAGCTCATAAAATCCATCACAGGAGAAGGAAAATCTTTCTTAAATTCAGTAGCAAAACAAAACCGAAACCAAATAAACCTCCCTTCCCTTCCCAAGAGATGCACCCATACTCCCCACACACACCTAGACCCAAAAAGATCACTATTCCTGGAACAACTTTACATGGGATTGATGAATCCAGAGTACATATAGTACAAACTACACATAAAACTGAAATACTACAGTGCAGAACAGTTAAAAGGAAAATAGCAAAATTAATAATCAATAAAAGTACTTATTTTGTTCTACTAACAGTACGCCAGATCTACATTTCATTAAATAGCAGCAAAAAACCCGAAGTGAAAAAAACTTTTGCTGGTTCACATCTGGAATCTAAAAGCCATGGAAACTAAGAATCATCTCCCTAAAACTTGACTAAAGGAAGCAGAAAAAAAAAAAAACATATCTAGCAAGGACACAGCAAGTCACATTTTATTCTGAATTCTTTAACTCATTCGATATTCTAAACAAAAGTAATGTATCATATACAGCCAACAATGTGACTTTTATGATCAGCAACAGTGCATGTAGTTTGTATTTACCCTTATAAAACTTCGCACTTAATGCCAAAAAATCACATATGAAGAGCAAATTTTACACAGTGCTTGGTGGAACATTTAAAAGTGTTCCCCAAGCATGCAACAAAATGCTTCACTAATATCATGAAAAATACTTTTATTGTATTTAATTCTTAACTACTACTTTCTGATAGGTGATCAGTACAGTAAACAAAATACCTACAAAATACCCTCAAATCTGCAAAATAAACTAATTTTCTTTCCATTTCTATGCAAAAACTGCCCCAGTGCCATTTAGTATGATTTTCAGGCAGTGCATATATACAATTTCTACATCATTAACTCGAATTCCTATGTTTCCAAATGTCTTGCAGTTCTGCTGGGTAAGCACTAGTTCATTCATGGTGTTAAAAATGCTACCTTTTATACATCGGATATTTCACTTGATCAGTTATTTAATGCACAGCTACTGCAGCCAAAAGAAAGAAAAAAACCCCCAGACAACCAGCACACAAAGAAGATCTTAAAACTGTTTCTCCAGTGGATTCAAATTTACTCTTTTTAAATGTGTGAGTGATACCTAAAAAATGCCATCATCTGCTCATTGTTAGAAGGTTTTATATATATAGTATATGTCATTTAATTCAACATAACTAGCAGAGAACGAATCAGCAGATAAAAAATTCCCAATTGTGTAAGAGGCTGACTATACCACCACAAATTAGAAACTAGTCCTTCCGTGACTTTCCTTACCTGCAAAGCAGGTAGTACTGCTCCCCTTCCTCAGAGAAGTCACGATGCTTCATTTGTTAATATTTATAAAGCATTCCTGTCTGCACATACCTGTGTGGATGGGACAGCCAGCGGATCTGATGATGCACAAAGCACTGAAGAAGCTTTCACAGGCAGTATTTCTCATTCTTAAAATAAATAAATAAATAAATAAATAAATAAATAAATAAATAAATAAAATCTAAACTAGAATTTTCAAACACAGACCAATGATTTCTTTACTCAGTGGTTAACACTGACTTGAGCTGAAACTTGTGGAATGCCAGAGAAATGTTACCAAAAAAGCACCACTACTGCATTGGATATTGGAAAGCGTTGAATTGGGAGTGTGGTGGGAGACAACATTTTCCCTGTCACCAGCTCTGTCCTCTATGCCATCACTTCTGCATATCTACTCAAAACAACAGGTTTCCCTTTCTTTCCTGGGAGAGAAGCCCAGGGAAGCCCTTCAGGCAGATGGCCTGTGCATAGGTTCCAATCACTGTGTCCTCTTTCACCACTTATTCTGAAAGTTTGAAAAGTTCACCGATTTTATGCCATCTCCAACAAAACGAGCAAGCCAAATCTCAGAATGAGACCTTTGCTAAGAATCAAAATGCAGCAACCAAAAGAAAGCTGAGGTTAAAAGTGTTCATAATGTCTCCTGCATTCTCTGCTCAGTTGTAGCTAAATCAAAAGAAAAAAAAAAAAATTAGACATTTTTTGACACAAAGCTCACACATACAGAGAAAGGTTTTAATTATCACTAGCATGAGATAACTTCTCCCTCACCCATCTATGTTAAATTATTACAAGTATTTCACTATGTTGATCTTAGATTATATGTGAACCAGTAGCTTAAATATTAAGGTATGAAGCCTTCAAACACACTTTTGAGTTTGAAAAAAGCTTATTTGGCTGAAATTGCTTTCGCTCACTTCTTTAAGTTATGCTTTTGAGAGAAAGTGAAACTGCCTTAATACAAGAAAGCAAATGCTGTCTAAAATATCAGGGTCTTCTATGAAAAAAAAATGCTGATTTATGATGTGGTTTCTGTTCATTTCTGCAATTCTTAATAACAGATCCAACCTTCCAGTTGCACATTTCCCATTAAATCTTTGGGAGCTCATTAGCTGCAGTGGAAACCAACAGAACACCAGTAACAATCCCAGATTCTGACTGGTCCCTTAACTGGCTGATTTGTAAGACAAATGGTAGAGAAAGCAAAGAAAGAGTTATACAGGAAACAAACTAAGAAATTTAAAAAAAAAAAGTCAAGATACCATTGTGCAGGAAAAGAATACAGAAACAAGGCAATAAGTTTATTTACGGGATTTTTTTTTCCCCATCATCTGAACAGCAAAGAGACTCTTTAAGTTTTCACATCGCAGTGAAATAATCGACCTTCTGAATGCCAAAAACCCGCACCACATTACCACATAGTTGCTATGGCAATTCTTCCTTTGCAATTAATTAAAAAAGTGAACAACCAACACAAGCTCTGTGCTGAGCAAACAGCACACCTGTAGATTCGGTAATTGGGGTTAGCAGAGCACATCAGGTAACCAAAAACCACTGCATTACAGGTGCACCATGAACTGCTTAACACCTGTGGGTGCAATGCTGCTGGTGTCCAGTATTCCTCACACAAGCTGCAGATAAAGAATAATAAGGGTATGCAGTGAAAAGAAATCCATCCTAAACTAAGTAGGCTGCTACACTGCAACCAGAAAACTCTTTTTCAGCTGCACTGCTCGGGAGTGTTCTGCCTTATATACCCATAGTTGAATACCTAAACTGATGTCTCCTTAGAAATATCCCCATTCATGGGCAGGAATACCAATTTCCTGGGATTTCTCATGGAAATTGCACGGGATTGTGGCTTGGTGTAGATTTTGTAGATACACAAAGGTCTGGCAGAGCATACGGCCCATAAAACTTGAGCAAGTGTGTGTGCTTTGCTTAACTGTGTGTCCAAGCACACTTAACTGTGTGCTTAACTGTGTGATGTAGGTGATGACACCTACATCACCCTAAAGTAGGCTGGAGGTAGCAAATCAAATGTACTTACTGATATCATCATCTTGGGTGGGGTTCTTTGGAGCTTTCCATCCACTCATCCCACACACACATGTTCGTGAAGCTGTCCTGGGAAGGAAGATGGGATCATCTGGTGCAACTTGACTACAGCTCCAGCTTTTACTTCTGCCACAAACTTCTTGTGTAACCACCCAAAACTGTCCACTGTACCTCTTCCTGCACCAGCTCTTCAGCAATTACAGCCCCAGTTTGGTTAATCAGAGCACTGGTACTGAATTCAACTGGGCACAAGAGATTGCATGAAGTCAGGATGCACATCTCATCTACTGAATTCTTTCTGCCAAGATTCCACTTGACTGCCAGTGTATTGCATCCAACAGAATTCAGATGTTATTGGAATAGCTATTCTGGCAGGAGTTTTTGAAGCTGTTACACATAGCAATAATGAAGAGGCAAAGTCTCTCTGCAAACACCACCTTTCTTCAGTTATTCTCAGTTCGTTATTTTTTTACTTCTAAAAATCAACAACTGAAGAATTTGGAAGTTATTGGGAAAAGACTTGGTATGGATGGATTGATAGTAGATTTTTTTTCCCTTGAATGGGACTTAATACCTATGATTAATTCTCAAATATTAGAAATTTAGGATGAAAAAAAAATGCTATTTGTGCAGTCAACAGAACTGCCCACACTTCAACCAGCTTAACAATGCCTGGGAAATAATCACACTTGACTATCTCCAAAGCAGTTCAGAGGCATGGGGATAGGAGAGAAAGAAACACATTTAAATGCCATCTATCTCCCATGGATTACCCTGGAAATGGCACTTAATTACAACATTTTTAAATTATTTAACCGTATCTTAAACTACACGCTTACACACAGAAATACTTAACACCACATAAAATGCACACATGACAGTCCTATAGATGTAATTTTTTTATAAACAGAAGTTTGGCCTCAAAAGCTATTTATTCCTCTAAATATCTTCCCTCAGGATCCCTGTTGTCAGCTACTCCGCTTACACTTTTTTGTTTGTTTGTTTTCCTGTTATCCTTGACTGGCAAAAAGTTGGAAGGCAGGATAACTCTAAAAGAAAACATTAAAGATACATTTTTAAAATCCAGCCTTATTTAACCAAAAAAAAAAAAAAAAAAAAGCCCCACCAGTGTAGCTGATGCAAGGAAAAGGCAGGGTGGGAGTTTAGCCCTGCTTTCACCTGAAGGCAGCTCTGTGCAGGGACAGGGTCCTCAGCAAGGATAATCACCGACTGCTCTGCCTGAGGGATCCAAACTGATTTCCTTTAAAGACAGTCAAGCTACATCTGTGTGGCACCAAGCACAGCCCCAGCCAGGATGACCTGGTTTCCTATTTTGGTTTGCTCGATCACTGGGTGACGTTCAGACAATGCCTGTCAGACATTCAGGTTCTCCTCTCTCGACCTGCCAAGGCATTTTCCTATCCACTCATAATCTGTGGGGAGGTCCACTAACCTTTTGTTTCCCTTAATCGAAAATTATTGTTATTTTAAAGTGGAAATTAATTTTTTAATAATTATTCCCCCCTCTTTTCTAATATATTACTTCAGGTTTTAAAGTCAAGAATATGCAGAACTGGTAATTCTTTTCAAGATTAGGACAAGAAAAATGCAGACTGATTTGTTGCTGTTTGTTTTTGTGTTTGGGTTGAAGTTTTTTTGAAGGGGCATTTGTTTGGGGGAGGATAGTTTCGGGTTTTTGTTGGGGTTTTTTATTTAAATTCTTGGATGTATATATTGGAATTTTGACCACCTTAGAGGCAAACAGGGCAAAGGAAAACAAAGAGAACATCTAGTTAGATCTATAACTAGGGTGTTACAGAGCATTACATCTTTTTGTGTCCTTTTTACCAGTTAGTCACAATGAAAAAAATAAAATTTTCATTTATACAGCAAATATCCAAAATAAGACAAAACACTACCTGAGAAAAATGATGTTAAATTCAGAGAAAACAAGGTAACAGTTCAGAAGCCTGGGGAATGAGAGACTAGACTGAATCAGGAACCTAAGGGATGGAAGGGTCTCTTAGAAAATAGAAAAAAAAATTGATTGAAAGCCTGGGGTGGAAAGATGTGAGCAGCAACATTCCCTTTAAGTTATCCATAATAGACATAAGGGGGAACTGAACTCTCCCACAGCAACACTCATGTAGGCTGCAAAAATATGTGGAGGGCCTTGTTCATCACCTGCTACGAGTGTTGAAATGTTGCTACATTTTATGCAGATATATTTTGCATAACCATTTTATGCAGATATAATTTTGCATCACCATTTTGGTGATGGGTAAAGCAATTCTATCACAATCTATTAATTGCTCCCAAGAGGCAACCCTCTCCTCATTTATGTACTAAACTACCCTTTCCTCCACAGTGCCATCAAAACGTTACTTCTTCCAAAAACCTTCCGCTTTACAGATCAATCAAACCAAAAACTGAGCCAGTCAAGTCAGTGGCTGTGCCTGTTATGGCAATTCACGGTTAAAATCTGCTTTACAGAATCCCAGGATAATCGAGCCTGAAAGGGATGTCAAGAAGATACCCACGGTCCAGTCCTCTGCTCAGATTGGTGCTAATTTCAATATTAATGAGGTTACTCATGGTCTTGTCCAGTTTGGTTCTGAGTCTCTCTGAGGACAGAAATCTTTGACTTCATCTCTCCCATATGTTCCAGTGAAAAATCTTCCACCTTTTCAGGTGTTTTATTCTGAGAAAGCGATTTCTGAAAATTTTGAGGGTCTTTCAGGGTTTAATAAAACGTCAGAATAAAAGAAATTTACACCACCATCCCACTAGTTTAACTAAAAATGTTGGATTTTTTTTAAATATATATCTATATGTATACCTATACACATAGTCACAGAGTAGTAATATGAAACTTGTGAACAGAACCTACATATTAATACCTATTAGAGCTATTATGCCACCCTGTTTTCAAATCATTAAAATTTACCACATCGAGGAATTTTCAAATAAGAAGATAATACCTTGTAAAAAACATCATTGTTTGATGCAAGAATCAAGAGAAAGGCAATACTAAACACGTGAAATTTACTCTTCATTTCATTTTCTCAAATTTAATTTTGTTTTATTGCAGTGGAGAAGTTATTAGGTCTGATTCACAAATATTTAGAATTTTACATATTAAAAATTCAATCATAAAGCTCCACCAAGTGGAAATCCTTAAAACTACACTAAGCAAATTCATGAACAAAAATTCATGTTATAATTATAACCAATATTCACAAATCTAATTACATACCATGAATAACAAATCTGGCTATCCTGACCTATAATGCTAATCACATTATTGACCGGGAGGTGGGAGGGAAATAACTTTAACATCACTAAGATGCCTCATTTTCCATCTAGTTAGATCTGCTCCTTCAAAAACATTCATTTTGCCATAGTAAAATGATCTCTTGACACAGATTTGCTGCTTTTAAGAAAACTCCTTTCTGACTCGTTGAAATTCCTTTGGACAACCTGAAGTTCCCCTTCTTAATATGCAGTTTTGGTTATTTACACAAATTAACAGGCCTTGCCATTTTAGATAGCACAAGATTCTTGAACAAGAGTAGTTTGTTAAATGTTTGCGCTTTCTCACTCTTGAAATATTCATCATCTGTGTAATTTTAACAGCCTGATAAAAACTGTTAAAAGCATAGTTGTGCTGCCCAGCAGGTAGTGCCATTTTTAATGAAACCATAACTGACATAAATAAATAATCAGCTCATGAAGTATTCAAGATGTACCTCAACTTCCACAGGAAAATTCAGAGGCCAGCACAGAAAGTTATCACGCGGTAACTCCATCGTATTTCATCCAGCAGAGAACCCGAGACCCACAGCCCAGATTGGTAAGATCCAATGCCATCAACCTGGATTTTATCTATATTAACACTTAGTTCACATCATATGAGGGCTTTTGACCCAAACTGGAGCCACCAACCTCACGTGCTCCGCCGGTGTTTGCAATATGGAGCGGTCTGGGAACGTATCCATGGGAATTCCTGGAGATGGGGTGAAGCCTGAAGTTGTGCTCCAAATGCTGGCAGGGATCTAGTCTGCAGGACAAGAAAGGGTTGGTTCAAAATACCTAAACCCATGTATTGCACAGACATCAGGTCCTCAGCACCAACTGCTGTGACCTATGGACAGCTTTTACAGATGTGTTTGTACCACTTCACCACGTTTGCTAACACAGACATAGCCTTGGTTGTCTCAGTCCTGCAGCTCCTGTTTGGTTTTGCGTTTTCCTTGTTTTTTTTTTTTTCCTTTGTTTTCCAACCCTTGGGTTCCCACAGCCGTACACTGAGAGTGCCTCAACCTTCACTCGAAACAGCTTTCCAAAATGTAGGTCAAAATACCTCAGGACTACTCGTTAAGTGTTAAAATAATTTATACGTAGTACAGATGCGCTGGAAACAAATTAAATAACACTCTTACCATGAAGAGGAAATGCTTTGTACACTACCACTCACTAGGCAACATGTGAACCTTAAAAAGGAGAGAAGTAGATGACCCAATTAACTACAGTTTAGTCAGATCAACACCAATGTAAAGTTGAACCATGGCAAGGTCATCTATGCAAAGAGGACTGAAGGATAGCAGGATAATTAACAGTAACAAACACAGTTACGTGGAAAGTAAAGCTTGACAAACTTCCTAAATATATATATATTACAAAGCAAACTGATAAGGCAGCTGGGCTGACCCTAACCATGGTCTGTAATAGATGTGACATTTTCTTTAAAGCATGGCATTTGTCACTACACAAAAAATTAATGAGGTTCACCACAAAGACTGAAAACCAGTGAAGAGTGATTACAAAAAAAAAAAAAAAAAATATACCGGTGTGGAATCATTTATGTCTCAAAGTCTCGGAGACTTTGGGCCAGTGCTACTATTTTTATCAATGACTAGATGGGTACAATTTCACTGGTAGCAAACTCTCTGTGGCAGAAGTCACTCAATTGGGCCATATCAGTTAATTCACTTGAATGCTCATATTATCAAACACAAGTTAATGCCTAAGAACAAAAAAAGATGCAGACCAATTTCAAGGTGGCAAACTCACCCACAGCCTAAAACCCAAGAATAACTACATTATTTAGAGCAACTATTAGTAAAATCCAGAAAACTAATTCCTAGAGCAAAACCTTATTAATAGGAATAGCAAAGAGCCTGAGGAGACAGAGTGATGAGAGTGACTCAGCGCAAAGCACTGAAACTCCACCTTGCACAGCGCTGCTTTAACAGCCATTGCTGCATTTCAAAAAGTCTGGAAGAAGCTCCCAACAACTTATCCATGGTGGGAAAGATGATTTCTGACCATAAGCCAGAAAAGGTTCTAATCAATAAGCTTTTTCAACTGACAGTGAGGAAGAGAATTCGTCAGAGACCAGCAGATACCTCCACATGGAAAAGGCTTCTAAATAAGCAATGGCTCTCTAATCCCGAAACAAAAGAACTAATCAGAAGCAATCTCTGAAAGCCAAAGCTAGGGAAACTCTGACTAAATAAGAATAACAGCAGCAGTGATTAATTATTGGAACAATATACGCAAGATTCTTCATCACCAGAAATATTTCTTTCAGAAACATACTGGTTTGTTTTGGGTTTTTTTTTTCCAAATAGAGCTGCTATAGCTCAACCAGGAATTACAAACTCCATGATGATTTATTAATCAAAAACGCCTGTTTCAAGTGGCACAGGTCAAGCCATTTGAACAGAAGGGTCCCACTGGTATTTAAAAATCCAAGCATTAATGGCAGGACCCTAGTCAAGGACCTAATTTCTTACTCTCTAAAGGTACGTTTGTCCTGCAAGCATTAACAACACAGCACCTCTGATACATTTCACTAGGCTATTACTCAAAACTCCAGCTAAAATATGGTTTATTTATACTCATTGATGCACTCAAAATGATTTGCAAAGAGCAAAAGCATCAGGCTGAGCGATCAGAATAATGGCTGTGCTTCTGTAGTGTTTGTACAGGTTTCTGCTATTCTCTTAACTCATTTGAATCAACCTGAGTAATTTCTGCTTACCTGCAAGGAATATTTTTTCAAGCATTACACCCTGCTCTGTGGGAACATCCTCTCTTCTTTTTGTTCCATGGGAATGTGGTGTTACGATCACAAACCAGCACCAGGATCAAACAACAGCCTTGAGAGAAGCTGCAGTTGTTACATTCGGAACAATAATTCTTTGTGGAGTGCGAGGATTTAAAACAAGCCCTTGGTGATTGCTCTGACATTTCTGCTTTCAGCCTAATGAAAGTAATTTCTGACCATTAAAAGTTCATGCAGTTGACTTATGCCACTAAAGGAAAAACCAGGGAGCCTTACAGGTCAGGCACGTTCCACCACTACTGCTCAAGACTCTTTCAGCTGCACCCAAGTGAAACACCGGAGAAGAACAAGCTGGTTACTCACAGTAAAGGCTGTTTGGAAGGCAACACCACTTCTGTGGAATTCCTGAACTGCATTAATGTGTAATAAATAAATTATTATTATTATTATTATTATTTATTATTATTATTATTATTATTATTATTATTATTATTATTATTATTATTATTATTATTATTATTTCCTGCCCTCGAAGCACCTAATTGCAGAATTCCAAATTTATCCTTTCCTCAGCTGGGCTTTTGTCTTGAATTGTTTATCCCAGCAGCTATCCAGGTGACCTGTACTTGCAGGCCACACGGTATCAGACTGCCATTATTGTCTCTAACTCCATTAAATGAAACAAAACGCAAAGCTGGATATTCTTTTTTGCATATAATATGTCAGAATAACTGCAAGAGAAAGTTATTCAACTGTCTCATCATATGCACTGTATTTTATTTCATTTACCCTCTCCAGCTCTCATCTATATCATGTTTATCAGCTATTTTAGGAACATCAGAAAAACTTCAGGTAGGTGAGGCTCTGGGTTGAGCTCCAGTCTGACAGCAGATGGTTTGTTGTTTCATGTAAATTCACAGGTGATTTTTTTCCAATCAGACAGAAGGAAGGGCAATGCCCAGTTTATTATTATCGTGCTCAAACACTGCAAAAAGGCATCATCAACAGCGTTGCCAATCCCCCTGTGGTTTTTTCATTGGCAGTCAGCAAATGGCTAAGTATGACCAAACCTGGAGCACTGAGAAATGCTGAGCACTTACTAGACGTTTTGGAATTAAAATGTAATTTAAAACAAAAAACAAACAAACAAAACCAAAAAAAAACCCAAACAAAACATAAACAACATAACACCGTAAAAATTTTATTAAAAGAAAGAATTGGAGATAAAAAGAGAATAAAAATTAGTCTATAGCAAGAAAGGCAGTGCCTTACAAACAACACACCTTTTTTTTTTTTTTTTCAGTCAATTCAACATCTGCAGAATGGAACTTCACCAGAAAAAAAAAAAATATTTTTTGCTACCCTACTGCATAGAATTTAGATGTTTTAGAATAAAACTCTTCAACAAAAAGAAAAAAAAAATCGAGAAATGGAGGACATCTAAAAATCATGCTTAAAATCTAATCCAAATTTCCTAAAAAGGTCTGTTTTGCAGAACTATTGAAAACAAAACCTTTGAATCCATGAAACAGAAGTGACCTAAGGAGTGCTTCAGTCACACCTACTGTGTGGTTACAAGAGGGCAAAACCTCTTCAATTCTCTTCCCCAGGCCTTGAGGAGACAGGGGTAGGCAACTGCTTCTTAATTCATTTCTTTACACTCTTCATTAGACAAGGAAGTAATTCCATGGGTTTGAAATCAAATAATGTATTTCTATACATCTTGCATTTCCTCTCCCACTATCTCCCATACAGGCTCTCTCCTTTATTATTATAAATCTGTCACTAAACAAAAAGACTACCATAGAATGTGAAGGCAAGGTTCCTGAATTCACCCCATGCAATAAAGGCAAATATCTCAAGAAAAACTGAGCAGAAGCTGGCTTTTGTCAGGTTTATGCAACATGGTAAATAAATTCCTTTATGCCAGCTACCAGCAAAGGTTGTGATCTTAGCTTATGGACAAAGATCTCAGAAGACAAAAAAAGCAACAATAAGAACTTGAAATATTCTCCAGGTGAATAACCTCGCAAACGACTTTATTCCAAACTGTGCCTTTGAGCTCAGTTTTCTGAAAGCTTTGTTTACTCCACTTTGGATGTTGGGTCTTACCCAAGTTATTCCTGATGTAATCTGACGAAAACATGAACTGAGCCCAAGGAATTCTCTCTGTATTCCATTCAGTGCATTTTATAGATGCTGCAGTTCAAAATATTTCATATTAAAAAAAAAAAAAAAAACAACAACCCACAAGCCAACCAAACAAAAAACAACAAACTTGCTGTTTGTACATGAACCACGGGGTTTAAGGAGTTGTGTACAAACAATGCTACAGATGTTTGGCTAAATGCAAAGCAAATTTTTCAGGTTTTCTCTATCTTTATCCTTGCAAAGTCAAAGCCAGCTCACATAACACAGATTGCCTCCCTCAGAAAAAGATCCATCACTGGAACACACTTGGTTCAACAGGCTAATGGGAAGTGTACACAACCCCATACCAGCCACTGGGAAGAAAATGAACTCTACTCCAGCTGAAACCAGGACAGCATCCCTCCCCAAAAAGGCACATTTTGGAAACCCTGATGGAAACACGTGAACGCTACTTACAGAACATCCAACATCCATAACAAGTTGGGGAAATCATTCTAGGTCCAAGGAATTCCAGACACAGAAATACTGGGGTTTGTACTGTTGTTTTTTTAAAGCAAAATGTCTGCCATTTCACTTTCAAAACTCAACATTTCTCTAAAAGAAAAACCCGACAAATAATAAATAAAGTTATGCTCTTTCTGGAGAAACAGGAACACTGCAAAAACAACAAAGGATTGAATGTATCTTCTTTAGTAACAACTGCTTTCATCCAATCCAAATTCTCAAAGTCTGACTTTCTTTGATTTCCATGGAAATTGGATCGGGCTCTCAACTGCTTCTTTTATAATACCAATATATGACCAAAATGGTCAGCTGGAATGGCAACCCTAAAATTACACTTACCTCTTGTACCAGGTCATACCAGCGCAGAGTTTCATTTCACTTTTCTTTTTTTTTTTTTCCTTTAAATGTCACTCAACAGCCTTCAGATTCCAAACTGACCTTTATCTTCACGCTAATAGCTTTTCTTATCGGCGGCGAAAATCGCTACATCTTCCACGCAGCTGACCTGTCACCGTGTTTGGAATAATCCTTTACCCTAACATTTGGTGCTGACTATTAATAAATTAAGAACTAACAGCAGAATAATTACCCTTTCACCTAGGAAAACACTGGTGGCCACCACGGAACGCTCCCTCGGTGACACGGTGTTTTGCCCTCTGTAATTGATGCAAGCTCGTAAGGGGATACCAGTATGTTCTCTGCACTAGCTGTCACTTCCACACACGCACTATTTGTCTCCACGCCGTGGCAGACGCAATAGCCTACTGCAAGGATTATTTTTGTTTGTTTGTTAGGAACGACTTCACTTTTAACGCCAAACTATTGCGACGAGAAAGATAAACCTCTGTTGTGTTTTTTTTCCCAAAAGATTCCAGATACTGGTGCGCCACAACGTTATCTTGCATTTCAATTCCAGATAAATTCGAGGCTTCCAACCAAAGCCAGAAAAAAATATTTATTTCCAGCTTGTGCATGTATAACGTGTAGGACTGAAAACTGGCACATCTTCCCTGCCTGTCAGCAGCAAAGGCACGGTAAATTACGGAGCAGAGAAAAAAAAACTCAGCATTTCACCTTGCACAAGCATATAACTCAAGGAATACTGCAGATGAAGGAGCAGAGATCTCTCTCTCTTCTCCTCTACCAATAAATTAAACCCCCAGCTTTGTTTTCTACATCTGCCAGCACAGTGGTGAACTGAGGTGTTGCAGGCGCCGTTGTGATGGACTAAGGAAATGCTAAGGTCTGTTGCTTTACCTCATCAATCTGGAACCCTAATGGAGCTTTCCCCGAAGGTTGCCTCCAAACACATTCCTGAGGAGCACTGACTGGTGACCAGAGAGTCTGGCTGGGGGAAAAAAAAAAAAAAAAAAAAAAAACAACCACCCACCAAAAAAACAAGTTGTACAGCACAGTAACAGCGTTAACAGCTCCTCACCAAGACATGGTAACCTCTCTCAGGAAATCTTTTCACCAATACTGAGTAAGTTAGGGGCTGACTTCTCCCTGCAGCAGATAAAATAGTTTCAAAGCAAGTTTTGGGATTTTTTTTTTGTTTTTTTTATTTTTTTTAATTAAGAATGTAATATTTTCACACGGTAAATTTTCACGTATTTCCCCCTCTCATTTTTCAGATTCTTATCAAGTATCTTAACCAGACCATCCATAGGGTAGTGTAACCACTGACTCTGCTTGCCCCCTTTCTAAACACATGCAGTGGAAAGGGCCATGAAAGGATATTCCTTCCACAGCATTTAAGGCACCATATGGAGCTGCCTAGCAGACATGGGTTTTATTCTCAGCCTGTTCAGCGACCCTAGGGAGCACCTTCCTGCTTCACTTTCTTTTTCCACAGTCCAGAAGTGACAACATTTGCTTTGTTTTTGCAAGGCTATAAGATTTCTAGTAAGAAAAGAAAAAAAAAAAAAAAAGATGTTAAAGAGGACAGTAGAAATGTCACTATAAGGAATTCTTTTACTGACAAAAAGATTTAGCTGAATTCTATGTACACCAGAGGCTAATGGCAACAAACATTATTTACAAAGTATAAATTAAACTATACAAACTGTCACTGAATTATCTAATTGGCATTTTTTTCCCTCCCAAATGCACTCCAGATTAAGTATGTATTCACAACGTCTCTCAAGTCTTTAAACTTTTTAACTCTCCTAAACATCGAAATAATGTATTTACATCAGGATTAATCATCACTATAATTTAATTAGCATTTGACAAGAATTGATTTGGCAGAACTTTTTCCCTTAAAAATAGGAAACAGCCATAAACCAGGGGAATGGCCATAAACTAAATACAGTTTTTTTCTCTCCATCTGCTTCTGGTAAGGAGCATTCTTCAACTGCTAATTCAGTCAAGATCTCAGCTTCATTTATCCAGTTAATTAGAGTCAGATGCTGACAACATCAAGATTATAAATCAAATCTGGGTATGCAGACAAAAAGAAAGCTGCTGCTAACACCAATGTACATGTTTTGATTTCTTACAGACTTACACATGAAAAGAGGACAAACCAGTAGCACACCAGGAGCAGAATTACAGCTAGATCCCATAAAAGATGTGTATAAAAGTTTGGTGCTAAAGCACTAACCTTGCAAACACTTGGACTCAATAGCCAGATCTAGACCTCACACTGCTGCCAAGCTTCAGAGGAAACTCAAGTCTGGTCTCCTGCTTTTAAGGCACTGGCTCCAGCTACTCTGCTTGATACAAAAAGTTGTTTTCCATCTCCTTTCACCAAACAGTGGTGCTGACCCCTGTATGTTCTGGAGAGCCTGATCCACCAGGAGCTGCCAAAGCACACCAGCCAGATCCTCCCCTGGGAACCAGTCAGCCCTAAGTGCCCCAGACCAGTGAAGAGAGGGCAGTTTGGGACATGCAGAAGTGTGCAATTCTAGTATTTGCAGGATTTAAAAAAAAAAAAAAATCAAATGGTGCATGCAGTCTAGATATAAAACTGGAATAAAGCAGCACATGGGCTGGGGTTTACAAGATCACAGTTTCATTCTTGAGAACCCACATTTTCTGAGGGCAACAAAGACAGGAACAAGATCCCATCTGATCTTCTTGTTCTTTTTCCTTTTTACTCTTCACGGATCACATTTGTGCCACTGACAAGAAAAGCCAATAATAACTAAGAAACACAGAAATTACAGGAGAGTATTACTACTAGTGTAGCTCCTTCACTGTGCAATGTTCATGCTTAGATGGACCAAGAACTCTAAACAGATTGAGAATACTCTACAACACCAAGAAAACCTCAAAACTAAAATAAACCAATGTTGCAGTGCATAATACTCTCCCCTACAAAACAAAAAGCAAACAAACCAACCCTTAACTCTAAAGCACAGAACAAGTTATTTCAGAGCATGAAGATTAAAAGGACCCTTGGGGTTCCTATTGAAACCATCTAACAATGTTGAGTATCAGTTCTACAATGATCTATATGCACAAAGCACACACACTGTTAAAGGATATATAGACTCCTGGGTCACTAAGTTCAGCCTCAAACTACCAAAGTGTTTTCCCATATCTTTGGTATTATTCCACAGGCAAGCCTGTATTTCTTTTCACTCCAGTCAGTTGTACTCAAATTAACTGACATTAAATTACAACCCACAGGCAAACAAAATGTTAATTTTAATTTTATTTTATTTTTCAGGTAGCAAAGAACGTATTTCAGTCCTTCCTAAATTTGAAAAAACCCCCTCTGCCCACGAAAACCTGCACTATACAACGGCATTCTTCAACTCACATTCTCAATGTATCCTTTCTCAAGGTCTTGCAATGTTTTAAGTCACAGAGCATGGCCTCAACAATATTATCTGCCCACAGTGCCAGTGATTTTCGTTTTACAGACTAACAGCCTTCCATCAGAAGCACAGGAGCTGAACACTGAATGAGCATCAAACACAGAAGTTTTAGACACTCCCCCAACTACAAAGCAATTCCAAATGCTACAATTTACAGGACCAGGAAGATCACAGCAAAGATCGCTTTTACTTGCATGTGTGTAACTCAAAGAGATAATGTTGGATACCTTAAGAAAAATAATAAGCTTATCCAAAGCTGACATGCCTTGAAACAGCTGAAGAAGCAAGAAGCAGACTTGCACAGGAAATTGCACTTTCTTTCTTTCTGAGTGCCCCAGTTCCACAGTGATACCACATGGCACTCCTATCCCACCTTTCTCTGGCTTTCTGTTGACAGCACCTCACTATCTTGACTTAAGGAAACTTTAACCATCTCAGGCAGAAACATCTTGGCAATAACAATGAAAAACTCACCATTCATTCTGGCAGGTACCACAGACATCTGTTGTTCAGGTGCAGGACTCGAACAGCTCCAGCAAGAGAATAAAAAACAGCAGCAGCCAAGGGGAGCAACACGAGGGCAGGCCAGGCAGTGAATTTCTCAGATACAACAAAACTGTGCCACAATTAATGCAAATAAGCACGAAGCAAACAACTTTGCTTTGACCTGACTACATGTGCTACACGACCCAAGATAAGGAAAAAAAGGGTAACCCCATCAAAAAGTCCTGTCCTCTTTCTGCAGCTATTTCATTTGTCTTGGGTGCCAGTAGTAAAGCGAATTATTAGTTTTATGCCATCTAGGTTTCTATTCTCATTCTTGAATGAGGATTTTTACACACGATACATCAGTTTTTCTCCAAACAGGAAAGTGTTTTCATATGAGCGCTGCTCAAATATACACATTCTCCATCTGGACATGAATTTGGAACCTCTCAAACAAATATATAAATATTTTACTTGTTATAAAAGCATCCAAAAGGTCTAGATGTTTACTTCTAAAGCCTCAAATCTTATTCTCCATAGTATGTGACCATTCCCTCAGACTTCAAAATGTATCTGCTCTTTATAAAAACCCACATCTCAGTTTTTAGCAGAGTACCAACAGAAGATATGAAACAATATCCATTCCAAGCCAGCAAATGATCTCATTTCATACCACATTCTCTATCTGGGTCCAGGTCCCTACCAGGCAAGCACACAATGTGATTTCCTGAAAAAAAAAAAAAAAAAAAGAAACCCTCTGAAATTAGTCAGGCTGACAAGAAACTCAGATTAGACTTGGCAAAAGGTTCACAAAGACGTAGCCAAATTGGCTGTTTCTTAATTTTAATGATACTTAAAATCACTTTTGAGCCACTCCACTTGAAGCAAACCTCTCTTTCTGTGCCTTCCCACAGCACCAAAAACCAGGAGGCAACCACTGATCTGGAATAAAAAAGTCCTCACTCCAAAATTTAGACAAACATGATGACAACCTGGTTACAATTTCGAAACACCTACAGCCCCACTGAAAAGAAGCTGACCCCCAATTCACTGTGTTTTGGTTTTATGTCCATATTTGTTAGCTTACAATAAAATAAGGATTTAATCAACAGAATTATTTCATTCATCGAATAATTTCACTAGCCAAGCACAGAACATACCAAATCACCTTCTAAGAGACTGACAAAACATGATTAGGAAGGTTTAAGTTACCAAAGTTCTATTACTGTGTGTTTTTGGGGTGCAGGGAATTCACACAATTACGAATTTGCAAATATTTACTCTTTTTTACTTATTATTGCACTCTGGTCTTTTCTGCTCTTACAATTTGCCTTCTTTTCATTTAAAATGAAATTAAACTGACTTAACTTGTTCTGCCCATGACTGGCAAGATACGTCATTAAACTCTGGAATCCTCAAATGCAGCGTTTCCACAGTTTGAGACTTTTGCAGGGGCCTGAGACAGAGGATGTGTGATACATCAACTACAACCAACAGAATTTCAGAAGGCTTGCTTTCTTTTCTTACACTTTGGCTGCTTTTCCAAGTGAACACAAGAGGGCACAGCTCATGTGCAATTTCAGACTGTATTTGTATCCAGTATATGCCAAATTAAAATCAGTTCCTCCTACAAGCAAGGCAGTGGAAAGCTCACATGCTAAAATAAGACAAATCAGCAATCAGGGGATCTTACATACAAATAATTTCAGCCACTAAACAAAACCTCAAATGCTGTAAGTGAAATAACGTAAGATTACCACGTGACAAATGTAAATCAGGATGTCGAAAAGCAATGTGCAGCATGCACAGGTTAAAATATCTATTTGGGGAAATCTGACCCTGATTCAAGTAACATCTGAAGATTCTGAATATAAAGTATCCTGGAAAAGGAAATACAGAATGACTCAGGAAAAGGGTCAGTCTGATAAGAACGGGGAAACAAAACAAGATTATAGGGTTGTTCCTTGCACTACTCCTTTGAGGCCAAGCTTATCAGTCTGTTTTTGACACAATTAAAAAAGTCAGAGGTTGGAAGACTTACTGGCTTTGTACTCTACAATATTTAATCAGATGTTTCACTTAAATACAACGTTCTGTGCTCTAAGATAACCCAAGGCAATTCAAATAATTTAGTTATAAAAACCACCTAATGGTCAATAACAGAATTAGCCTTTGCTAAGTTCGAATCCAAGAATCATTTAGGTTGAAAAAGGCCCTCAAGATCACCGAGTCCACCACTGAGCCACGTCCCCAGGTGCCACATCTAAACGTGCAAGCAACTCCTGCTTTTTGCACACATTGACAACTCATAGAAGCAATGAACTGCTCTGTCTTCTGGGTTTACAAGCACCTGTCCTCACAGGGAAGGGAAAGCCTGAGGAAATTCACTGCCAGCAAGGTCTGGATGAGAAAGATGCAGTCTGAAAAGCGGCTCACGAGAAACCTGCAAACGAAAACAGGGGCTGACATCAACTGTACGGTGGAAATCTGCTCTAAAAATGACTGTAACACACAGGCATGGTCAGGGCAGAGATTAAACACACATGCTGTAGCTTCTAGGATACATCACAGATCTGAAAACAGCTTTGGATATAAGGATTTTAAATCTTTTTTTAACACTGTTGATCTTAGCATGCTCTTTTACCTGAATGAATACTTTGTTTTTGCTATAAACATTTTAAAGAGCAGGAAATGGACTGGGAAGACACTCGTATCATGATATTACTGCCAATGAAACATCAGAGACCAAGGTTCAATTTACAACAGGACTTTAAGGTGGCAATGATCAGCATCAAAATGCTTCGCTGCAGGTACCCAGGCATGTCTCAAACTCCACCTTCCTCCTAGGTGAGAGTCTTCCTCACTTCCCAAAACCCCTTCTTACACTTCAGACTCCAAAGTTGCCATGTTGGATGTAGGTGAAAGTGAGCCTTAATGTATAAGCATTCATTTTAAGCAAAATTAAACCAATTCGAAAAACCTCAGCCCAACAAAATACAACTTTGCTTCTGCCTACTTGAATAGTATGATATAAATTCATCGTGGAAGCAGAATTACATTTTGATTCCTTTCAGAAGTGACCATTTCAAAAGCAGTAACAGGCTTAAAAAAAAAAAAAAAAAAAAAAAGCAGAGATCACTTCAGTTGACATTAGTTTCTGGCTCCATTCTCTGAAATGTTATCACACACGTGTTTATTTTTATCTGTCAGTGTGGTTTATTGTTAGGGAAGTGCAGTATCAGCTGTCTCTTCCCTGCCATCAAAGCTACTTCGTTAAAGTTAATAGTGTTTGACTTCCAGGGGATCTTTTACCAAGGTAACACACACACACAAAAAAAAAACACCTCTGCTGGTCGTTATTTTTACAGCAGTAAAGACACCAAACGGATGCAGTTCCCCCTTTACCTTCTGGAAAAGAAACCCACTGCAATAATTTGTTGAAAGGATTCGAGGATTTCATTTGTCATGCACAAAATGACTCAAGCTGTGAGCAACTAAAGTGTTCACCACACACCACCTGATGCTGGAGCACCCTGGATGAATGAGTATCTGCCTTGGTTTGGGGAAAAGTGCTGCACCAAGGCTCCAACACCCCTGTGTTCATGTGCTCTGCCTCCTGTGAACACAATGTGACAGTCTTAACTACAGAACGCTGAGAGAATACTAATTAAATTGATTAACTCCTGCTTGGTTTGAACTTAATTAAACATTGAGAAGTGCGTGATATGCTGTATAACTTCAAAAATTTGTTCTGCCCTTCTTATGATACTGTCACTGCTTTTTAGTCTCTTTGCATTTATATCCCTGCTCGTCTCTGTTTTTGGTAAGATATTGTAACTACACCTGATTTCAAGAATACTACAAGAACAGTACAAGGACTACACCAAGTTCAAGAGCTACACCTGATTTCAAGAATAACTAGCTCCAAATAACTGGCAATAAATTTCATTACTTTAAATCAGACTCACCAATTCTGATAATATCTATTAATAAAAATATTAACTTTTACAACTGTGGGAACAATACCAAACATCATCAAAGTCTGTGCTGAAAACTATATTTAACAGCTGCTTATGTAAATAAAATGTTGCTGCTTTAAATAAAGACCTTTTAATTTTCATAAAACAACTTATAGACTGGGTATATGGGTCTTAATATAACACACATGTATCCTATCAACAGTAAAAATGCAAGGACGTGACCCAATAACCAGGAACCTGTTCCTGTATAAAAATAATAAAACCCCAGTAATCTTCAAAAAGATCAACACAGTTTCAGATATATTAGAATGGTCTGGCACATTCACAAACATTTGTTAATTCTAGCAAATAGTTATCAGCTCAAATACAGGAGGACCCAAATCCAAATCAATTTTGCTCCATGCAAAATATGCCCTGAAAATCTTGTGTACCTCATTAACCTGCAGTAAAAGCAAAATAAAAAGTAGTATTTTATGCAGTGTTAAGAAATGTCCAACCTCCTAAAAGACATTACAATAAAATATTGTAAAAAGAGAAAGGATTCACCTAATGCTTGCAACATTAGAATTAGTGTTTTATAATAGTTTTTCCCAGGCACACCCCCCTTTAAATATAGGGAGGAATTTCTTGTCAGCCATTTTTACCTGAATAATCTCAGTACCATTCTTTTAACGTGTTCGAGTGCATCAAGACTATTCATGGTATTTGGGAATACACAAGGACATTCCACTGCTAAATTGGCATTGCTGGGAACAAGACACTAAGGCAGGGATGCACATCTTCAGAGCATTATACCTTGCTTTTCAAAAATAGGGTCTTTTTAAATATTCTCTTCATCTTAATAAGTATGTCCATATGTTTGTAAAGAAAACTGTCCTGTCTGAAAACCACGTCAATTGAGGAGCACAGAACCAAAGGCCAGCAAACATTTTGTTACACAGACTCTGAGCTACCTTTACCTAATGATCCCCTCCATCCACCTGGCATTACTGTTAGCAACAAGGTCGGAAAATCCCACGAAACGATGGAATATTGTATGAATCCACTATTAGGACTGCCAAAAAGAAAAGAGAAAAAAAAAAAAAAAGTAGAAAAGAACATACCTGCAGAGCATGGCCAGGGAGAGGGGAAGGTGTTGGAGCTATGCCTGTGGCAGCCAGCACAAGAGGGAGCAGTCGGGTAACATTAACGAGGCTTGTGACCCTCCTTGGCGAGGTCCAGGAGAGGTTTGCAGAACCCTCAGCCTGCTGCAGAGACAGCTGCTTTTCACATACCCCCAACCCCGAAGTGCCCTCGAACAAGCACCTACCGAGAAATGAAAGCTCCCTTCATCCCAAGCACCCTCCCCACCGCACGCCCGCTCCG
>NW_020956004.1:48162-103197 GCF_003031625.1 Empidonax traillii | reverse complement strand
TAACGAGGCTTGTGACCCTCCTTGGCGAGGTCCAGGAGAGGTTTGCAGAACCCTCAGCCTGCTGCAGAGACAGCTGCTTTTCACATACCCCCAACCCCGAAGTGCCCTCGAACAAGCACCTACCGAGAAATGAAAGCTCCCTTCATCCCAAGCACCCTCCCCACCGCACGCCCGCTCCGGCAACTTCACGTCTCTGCCTCACTCAGTGTTTGCAGCTCTGTGCTAAAAAATAATAAAAAAATAAATAAAAAAAAAAATTAATTAATTTAAAAAAAAAAAAAAAAAAAGCAAAATGAGTAGTGACAGCTGCAGTCTGGTTGCTGTTTTCCCCCCCTCGACTGCAATATCCAAATGTTTGTGAGGATGAAAGAGCTTCTGTACAAATTGTTTGGTTTTGGTAATAACGGTAACGCCGCGGATCAAGCGAATGACAGAACATCAGGGAGTACCGTGTGAGTCCCTGCGTGCCTCCTGCATTTTGATTCATTTCAAACGCTCTCAGAAAACGCTAAAGGGCAGCTCTCCCTCCATCCTGAGAGAACTGGTAGGTTGCTGCATGCTGAGATATACTGAGAGGAATTTATAAGTCACTGGCGCCCGTGGACTCGGTTGTTTTACTGACAAAAGTGACCCTCGAGCAGCAGTCTGGAAGACCCTCAACCCGAGTTCGCTGCTGTAGTTTACTGTGATGTTCTTCCAGACTCACGCAGCTGCAGCGCTTCCTGTGTTTGCTGTCTGGAAACCACCTTCTCTGATACCCAGGACCGCTTGCCCTTTAAGGACTCCAAAAAACCTTTAACTTTGTAATTGCAAAACATAACATAAAACACAACACCTTCTGTTAGTGACCGGAGAACTTCGCCACTACAGCGAAACGCTATTTCAAAAAGTGAAAGCTAGAAGTGTAATTATCCCCGTAAAAGAAGTAAATTTTGCACTAAGGTACCTAATGAAAACTGAATTCAGAAAAAAAAAAAAAAAGGAGAAAGCAAGTAAATAGACTAGAAAAATAGGTGAGAAGCAGTGAAGCAGGCAGAGTTAATTTCTAATCCAGAGGCTCAATTAATAACTGCTTTCTACGTAGCAGATATATTTAATAAATAATTTTTATACTATTATATTTGTCTTCACAACAACTTTGAGAAAAAAAACTGTTAAGCAACCAGATGTAGAAATCCTCCATCCAGCTATTATTCTTGCTGGTACTTATTCCACTTCTCAGATAACTTTTATGAAACAAATTCATAAGCACAAAACCCCACCCAAATTCCACAGAAGCCAGTGTAACTCCTTCCACAGAAGCATGAGAGAACTTCACTGACTTCACACTGCTCACTACACCACAGACCACAATCCACCCATCAGCATTTTGAAAGAAAGCCACTGAAATACTAAAGCTTCCTACTCAGGTAGGATAGACTACTTAATTTTTTTTTTTTTTTTTTAAAGCCACACCTTTTCAATTCTTGCAACCAGTTTTACATAAGCTTTCTCGTAGATTGAAAGGATCACCACCCCAGCCAAACCTTAAAAAGTACTACTCTGCAACACCTGCAAGCAATTTTTATCTCCAAAGAATTGCTGATGGTTAAGTTTTGCCAGCTGAGAAGACCATGATCATCATTAAAAGAAATGCAACAAAATCCCTTAAGTGCAGCAGCATCTGAACTGAAGGTCCAATAAATCAGCCGGTTAGTTTAATTATAAAGAGCATATTTGTGGTGGAATCATTCCAAAAACATTACAGATAGGCCAATTAGTTACAGGCTTTCCTCAGGATAAAGCGAACGTAAGCTGTGTTCTTACTTCTGTAGGTTACATGAAGATTTTCATCTGGAAGAAAAACTTTAGTCATTTAAATTCACATTCTCCTTTTTGTTTTTGTACTTGCTGCATGCTGTCGCTAACCAGAGGAAAGATTTAAGGGTTTTTTTTAACCAAAGTATCTCTTGGAAGTTCTAAGTAAAGCCTTGACAGGGCCCAGCTTGCCAAGAACTGTGCTTTCTACCACTAAGCGAGGAAACCCATCCAGCTTTCTTTTTTTTTTTTCCCCTAAGGAAAAAAAAGACGTTTCCTTTGGAATTTATTTTCTCTCCTAACGATTCTGTGTGCTCGGTGCCCAAGGCAGACACACAACCTTTCCTCAAGGACAGGGGAAGCCCCAAGCACCCCGGGGACCGCGGTGTCAGTGAAGCCCCAGCCCAGGCAGAGGTCCTGGAGCAGCGTCCCCGCTCAGGATACAGCCCAGTGCTCCAGGGCTGTGGCTGTGCCTCCACCCGTGCCACTGCTCCCCCCATCACCCACAGGTTGTTTCCTGATGTTTTTTGCGAGGAAGACCCGACGTTTTCCTCAGAAATACCGTCGGCTCCCATGGGTATGGACCTGGAGCCGGAGGCGGGAGGGGGAGAGCAGGGCCCGCTGCCAGAGAGGGCTGAGAAATGGCTGAGGGTAGGGAAAAGGTCCTGACCTGTGAGTGTGTGTGTTTAGGCCTTGCCTTTGACCTCCTTACCTCGGGAAAATGCTACAGTCTGAAGGACTGCCCTTTCATTTTAAAGGGTAATTTGTTCTAAACACGTGCACCATCAGGAAAATAGAGAAATAAAATGGGCATGCCCCCGAACCATCCGTGACACGCTTGCATCACACAGCACCCCCTGTGTTACACTGCAGCCCTGACCACTCCATGAGTCCAGTCCCCACAACGATGCTGACATCCCTGGTGTGCCCAGGAAGGAAAAGGACACTTGTTTTATCTAGATGGGATGGTACAAAGGAGGGCTGTCTCCACGCTGTCACCTGATCCAAGCCCAGTTTTAGCCAACAGCAGGAGGCAGAGCTGTGGTACATGGTTATCTGGAGTTTTCTTCCCTATAAACTATGTTGTATCCCAGTGAAGGATTTGCATGATCTAATGAGAAAGCAGAGCAGGCCTGGCTTTCATGGAAGTCTTAGCCCTGGGCAGGTTGTTAAAAGGGCTTCTGGAGCACAGTCATAAAAAGAGGGATGGATTTCAGAGGTAACTCAGCACAACACAGAGCCGAGCAGGAACAACTTCACGTAACTGCCAAGCAGAATATGGCTGACACTCAACAATTCAAATAAAAAAAAAAAAAAAAAGGCAGAAACATGATAAGAATAGAAAGGATGTTCATTTTCAAGCAGAAGATAAGATATGGAGTAAAGTTCATTCTCAGAATAGTGCAGAGAAAGATTTTATGGCTACACTAGCCCCACACCAGAAGATTCCTAACCGAGTTATTTAAGTACCAGGGTAAACTGGGCTTACTGTACACAGCGTGTGCTGCTGTGGGGTGTAAGTCCTGGCACACTTACACCACTGTAAGGGGATTCTGGCAGCCCTTATTCTGCAGCTGTGGGAGAATTCATTTTTTTATGCTCTTTACCCATCCACCTGATTTTATCTACCTGGACATTACATTTATTCCTTCCTTCGTGTTCTTTTACCGCAGTCATTCTGGTTTTAAATCCCCCTCAAGAAAAGGCAACAACCACAGAGGGGGTGGTAACAAATTATGTTAACTTTCCTTCCTTTTTTTAATTACCTGTACATAATTTCTACCCATGTACATCTTGGCCTAATGATGATCATCAGTTAATCCACTGGAGATGGAGAGCTTGGGAACGTAGAGGTGCTGAACAACAGGGGTCAGCTCAAGGAGAGGATTCCTCACCGTCTGATCAGCATGGCACACCCTGCAAAATTAAGTGGAGAAGAAGGAAACAACTGGATTGACAAGGCTTGTATCACCAGCAAAACAAGGCAGGGAGAAAGGACTGAGGACCATATTGGTTAGGAAGGGACAGGCAAAGCTGTGCATGGTTTTTAAGCCAAGGAAAAAAAGTTTAAGTAGAATAAAAGTCTACTAGAGAAACCTGTAAAATTAAGTTTCTTATAGACCCATCTGAAAGTATACATTTAACCTTCCAAGGTGATCTAGGACTCCCCTAAAGTGTACAGAGTGAGTACATGGGGTCTGTTATCCAACCAGGAAGGGATATGAATGAACTTTTAGCTGTTGGGAATTGCTGGCATTGCAATTGCAACCTGATGGAAGCACTGCATGTTCACATACTAAGTCTCAGTTTCACCACCATTTCAGCTTCCTTCACGTCCTTGGGCAAAATCACCTGATCCTGGCAGGTCTCTTCGTTCTTCTGAAACACAAAGAATTGTACTGGTAATCTTATTGTTGGTAATATTTCCCTTTGCCTATTTTTCGTCAGAGCAGGCAAAACGCTCTTCCGAACAAGGACAGCCTGTTGCACAAAAGTGGTACAGTAATGAAGATAATGATTCCTGAGTTTGTTTCAGCCTTCAAATTCTTTGGTAAGGAGAAATATCCATGTTTGAAAGACTTGATGACGTTTGCTGAAATGTTATTAATTATTATCTATTGGGGATACACCAAAATTCACCAGAAGTTCATTAGTCACCTTTTCAGGCTGTGAAGACATATTTGATTAGTTACACGTGGAAAGGAACAGCAGACTTTTCCAGTGCCCCTCTGTCCTACTGTTCCTTTCATCTTTTTTCTCCCACTCCCAGCTTTGCTTCTTTTTCCATGCTGCCTCTTATAAGTTTGAATAACTTCCCATCTGCCACATGCCAAATCTCCTTTAGATCCTTCTTTAAAACCACTTCCTTCTCACAGCCTACTTAGGCTGATATTTTCACCAAGACATCTCCATTCATTCCCCATCTGAACTATCGTCCCATAAATCATATTTGTCTTGCTTAGATTGTCAGCGCTAAACATAAAGCATGTCCCGGACATTCTAGCAGTCATTCCCAGTCTGCTGCCACATGAATGATAGCGGGGTCTTGTATCAATTTCTGTACATTTCCCAGCAGGACAGAGGAGAAAAAAAAAAAAAAAAATTCAAGGAACTTCACAGCAGCCCTCGAGGCTCGTCTCTGTTACACAGCTGGGAACAAACATCTCTTCCTCCTCCTCTGAACTGCAACTCACGGCATTATTAGTTAACCAAAGGTTAAATGTAAGTAACAAATGTTTGTTCCCACTGCATCCAACGGTTCCTCGCACACACACAAACATCTCAGCAGATATTTAAATGTGCCTTTCCTCTTGAGTGTTTCAAATGACATGGTAACTGAACCTAAATAGAAAAAAAAAAAAAAATTGAAATTATTAATCCTTAAAAGTCAAGAACAAATAAGAACGGCTTAAAATTTGATGAGAAAGATCTGTTAACAGTTTTCAAAATTAATTTTGTCAGGTCATATTTAGTCAACCAGCTTTCTATTTCAATCGTGGAGATTAATGTTTTTTTCCACGAAACGAATGCCAAAACTTTGAGTCAGTGGAAATAAAGCATTAGTTTAAAGAGCTGCTCATTATCATTTGTTTTACAGTAAAAAAATAAATTTCATGCATTAAGATATAAACCATTTTGTCACATAACAGTATGCTGGAGAGGACATGGAAGGTGACCTGTTGTACAAATAGCTCCTCCACCTTTGCCAAGTTCCCAACTACTGTAACAGTTTATATGGAAGGAGAGGGGTTTTGTAATGAGGCTTTCTTGGAAGTACCTCTGCACCTTCAGCACGTATTGCTGCTGGGTGGAAGACACCAAAAATGGATCCCAAAGTCACCTTCTTGCCTGCAAAGACTTTATTCCCAAAAGAAGGCAGCAAAAGCTGGGAGGTTCCGAGCACTCCTGGGAAATGATGACTGGAAACGGGTGGTGTCCGGTATCTCTCAGGATAAATCCATGTTTGTTTGAAATCAGAATAAAAATATTACTTGAGCTTTGAAAATCTGTAGCTAATATCTCAATGAGACAAGAAAAAAAACAGTTATTTGTTTCATATGTAGTGATGTTAACTGTCAGAGTTGAAGTATCAAAAAATCGTACCTGGAGTTCTTGCAAATTTGGCAAATATTTACCTGCAAATTCTCCTATATTTCCCAGAAAGTGCAGTGGACAAAAGTTGTTATTCTGACATATGGTAAGCCAGATATATCTGGTTTTATACCACATTCAAAGTTTTAGTCTCCCTTTTTGTTTGCTTCTTTGGTTGATTTATTCCCCTATGGCACCCTCTTTTTGTTGATTTTGCTTTCAGACCAAATTCTTTTTTCTGATCTTTTTTTCCCTACAAAACACTTAGACATCCTTAACCTACTAGAACTGGAATTTTTGGCTGTAAGGATCCTCTAAAATGATAAAACTGGGAAGGCACTGGCAGATAATGCCTTTGCAAGTGGGGGCAGATGTACTGCAAAGGCTGAGAAGCCAAGGAATCTGCAGAATTCCAAAACCCTAATGGATTTAATGCTCCTTGCTTTCTCCTAAAATATCAATGCTTTGATGTGTGTCACATTTCCTGGATTCACTAGCACTGTGAATTTTGGGATCTTTGCGCACCTTTGCAGTTTTTGCTTCAGAATACATATACTAAATATTTAGAGACACTGAATTATCTGAAGAAACTACTGGTGAAAACACTGTTTAAATACAGGCAATTCAGAGCACATGTAAACAACATGTGAAATGCATTTCCTGATGTTCATGTCTCCAAAGTTCCTAGTGCTGGTCATGATTTTGGTTCTACAGTATGAAATAAATGATGGGATTTTTTCAGAGGACAGATGGACAGTTCCAGATAGCATTAAGTCTTCCTTTTATAAAACAATACATCTTTAGTTTGCCTCTACCTGGCTACCCAAAAAAAATGGAAGCATTCAAAGTTTCTAGCTACCATGAATAAGTTGGGCATGTCTAAACCCACTGTGGATTCTTGTTCCATGTTCAATTTGGAAATAAGAACCTCACCTTTCTCTGCTGCCAGCTTTCCAGGGTCATTTGGATCTTCATATTTACAGGAGAGACTTTTTTTATGCTTTTCACATTATTGCAGACCATAATTGTTCAGGTACATTTGTGAGGGCTCACCACCTCCATTTCAACCTCTCTGCTTCTAATTCAGGAATGCACTTCAGCAAATCCATCATTTCCAAACAGTGTGTAGACTACAGACATGTTCAATGATTTTATGAATGGGGATGATTTCTTACAGACCATACAGCTGGAACCTACTAAATATGCCATGCAGCACAAGAAAGAATTATATCCAGCCTTCCCAGGCTTAACTGTTCTAGGAAAAAGCACACACACAAAACAAACACGCACCAAAAAAAAAAAAAACCCCAAACAAAAATCCCAAAGGAAATATATTATTTAGAAACAAAAATTGCCAGATAAAAATGAAGGAACAAGCTCCTCGGACGAGCAGTTTCACATTGCCACTCTAGAAAGTCAGATAGGACTTGAACAGCTGAGTGAAAAAACCAGTAGTTACCTGAATGCAGACTTGAAAAAACCGGGAGTTAAGAATGAATTTTAGAGAGACTGCCTCAAGGAGACAGTCAGATTTTGTTAAATTCCAGTTGATGTTGTTAGGAAACCGGCACTGCTGGACACAGAGCGCAGTTAAATCCCATCTGTGCCGTGTGCGAGGGAGAGATCCAGTGCCTGGCTCTGAGAGAGGATGGTTACAGCTGAGGAAGGTACTGTTTACATTTCAGCACCCTGTAGATTTTTTTCCAAAAATAATCATCATCACCATCATCTGATGCAGAGCCTGCAACACACGCAGTGACTCAACCCCCTGATTACAGCCAAGTTTTTTAGGATCCATGCTCCCACACCTTCAAAAAGTGCCAATACTCAGGGTTCAGGAAAGTCAAAATATTGTGTGTCCGTGAGATATTGCACTGAGCACACTGTTCATTTCTTGATTCAATCAAATCTCCTTTGTTGAAGTTGCTCAGCACTGCCACAGGATTTCCAGTCCGCTAGTAAAGCTCAGAGCTGTTATCCCAGCAGTCTGTTCTGGCTTGCTACATGACAGAGAAAATATTTCTTGCAACTGATTAGCGAGAGGTTGTTTTTATAACGGTGTGTTTCTGTACACATGCCCTCCTCCAATATCCCTTCCCAATTCCCAGGACAGAGATACCAACTCAGTAGTCACAGACTACTCTATTACATCAGAGAGCCCCATTAAATCACTGCAGACACAATTATCTTTTGTATCCATCAAACCATGAAAGGTTACCTGAGTTACTAAAAAATTCCAGGCGTGTCTTCCCAATAAACAACAGTATAGTGATTAATTGCTGAAAGAATCTGGTGCTTTAGGAGTAGCTTTTATTTGGAAAGTTTAACATACTCATTTACCAGACAACTGAACTCTCCACTTCTCACTTTCTCGGGTCACCTGCAAGTACCAAAGATTTATGTGAGCAAGAAATATTGTTACTTTTTAACGTGGCGGTGTTTTTTTAAGCAACATATTTCAGATAGAGATTTAGCCCCACGATGCATACAAAGAAAGAGACTTCGCCTTGAGAGGATTTGGTATGAACTGGGTCACAAAGGCAATTAAAAGTCGTAAACCAGATGTATTATGTCTGTTCTATCCTTCCCGTTTGTGTCAACGGGGGAAATCGTAGCATGGTACGCCCTGGCTCATTTTGTCATCCTGAAGCTAGAAATGATGTAAATATAAAAGCAGCTCTCTCTTTTTTTTTTTTTTTGGTGTTGTGAAAGACAGCGATTTTATTCCGCTTCAGCGAACGACAAAACTCGAAGCTGTAAACGGGCGTGTGTTTTTAAAGGTTCTGATTCTACAAAGCGCATTCTGTGTTCGCTTCAATTGTGGTTAATTTGGTTTCTTCTGTATCCCACAGCACCTCTGCACAGGATGAAACATCTGCAAACAATCACGCTATTTACACTGTGTTTTCATTCACCTGTGGAATCCTTTTATAAAAATTACTGGTTCACTTTAAGTACACATTTCGACTTTCACATGACTGAGCTGCACCTCCAACGTGCTTTCTGCTTCCACGGAAGATCAGCTGAACACAGGGAAATAAGTAAATCATCTGTGTTGTTGCTCACCACGGAGTTACTCAAGTTAATTATATTTCTGTTGGTTTTGGCTAAAAGCTTATGCTACCATGTTTACTTTAATAATTTGAAGTAAGCTCTGAGCCTCTTTAAAATCACACTCCGCAAGGCACAAAAAAAAAAAAAACGTAAACACTGCACAGCGAGGATTCCACTTGAAAAATAGATTCATGACTTATTTGCCAAACTTCCTGCACATGGGGGAGGATTGCTACTCCTGGTGAGGTGTCTCTGCACGTAACTGCTGGCTGAAATGTTTCAGTAACTCGGTGGCACCGTCCCTAAATAAATGCTATCTCTGAGAATCCACCTGGGGGAGAGTAAGTCTCTATCTGGCCTCTTTGCTACCTAATAGAGTTGAGATCAGTGCCTAGCAAGTTCATAAAACCATCTTATATGTCCCTTTCTCTGCTCTAGTCCTGCTGTGTCTGGCCGCTCAGGAGATCCCCAGAAACGTAGGGTGATACGGCACAGAGATGTTCCTCTAATTCCTGCAGCTTTCCCATCTTCCCTGTGACACCAGTCCCTGAGGCAGCACTAATCAGAATAGAGAGCAGAGATTTCCATGGTTGCACCTCACATAGTTCACCTTCACTGACCATCTGGTTCTTTCTTCAACCGGCATTGCTTGGGTCACGCCCGTGCCCTGATCCTCACCTGGTGGACTTCCAGACTCGAGCTTGGTACTGGAATCAGCATTTGGAGGGGAGGGCTGAGGGGAAAATGCCATATGTTGTCCCTAAATAGCTTGCTTTCCATAGCCAGACATAAAAGGGCCTGTAATTTGCTTTATACCGCCAATACTTTTTGTAAGAGGAAATTGTTGGGGCACTGGAAGTTATTTATTTTCCACTATATTTTACTAGGTTATTTCCTGTTTTTCTTCCTGCTCCTTTGCTCTGTCTAATTTGGCAGATTGATTTTCTTCTTGCACTTTCCTTCCTTTTAGCTTGTTCTCCCAGTCCTAGCCTCACCATCTACTCATCCAAACTTTCTGGGCATCAGTGGAATCTTAGAAAGTAGAACTTCAGCCTTTAAAAAGTGGATAAAGCTTTTCAGGTAGTTTAAACCTTCAGGCTTGCCCTCAGTGTGATGTCCAAATATACAAAACAATCATTTCCACTGTGATTTTTTTTTTTTTTGGTATATTAATTTTTCCTTTGAATTTATTTCCCCCAAACTTATGTTAGCCCCCATTTTATCTTTCTTCTGTTCCCACGAAAGTCAGATGGACTGGACTGTTCTACTTTCTATTTTAGGTATTAGCATGTTCCCAAAGACCCAGGCACCCGAGTAGTTTTTCAGCATTTAGACTGGGACTGATAGAAAAAGAACTGGGAAATAGCACATTACTGGTACCACCTGATGAATGTTGGCCCAAACAGGACATTTTTGGGCTTATGTAAGTAAGCTTACCTAAGACCTTTATTGCTGACCACTTTCCCCTTCCTTTTCTGCTAATCTCAGCAAAGTACAGTCATATTAAAAAAAAACCACATTTACTTACAGGTGAGTAAAATATTCAAGTTTGGCCTCCAGCTCCATCTCTGTTCCATCCTGCAGATTCTATTGTCATGTTAAGAAGTGAAAATTGTTCATTGCATGATAAAAATTAACTCTTATTTCTGTGAAGGTGAATTTTCTGATCTATCAGCTCACAAATTTCTGGTGAAATGTTTCAGGAAATGAGCCCCTCTTAACTTATGTGTCCCTCCAGACTGAGATAAGTTGAACAACATTAGATGCATCTATACCTTGGGAACAGAGATCACTAAGTTCAACTCACAGAGAAATAGCCCCAGGGGAGCTCGGGCTTATTCAGGCTGGCCAAAGGCCACGGCCAGCACTGCAAAAATTCCAAAATTTGACATATTTAAGCTATTCATTTGAATTGCCAAATAGTCTTTAGACATATTGTTGCAGAGCCCTGAAGTGGAATTGCTCGGCAGTTCATTTTACTCATCAGCTGCATCGACACATGTTCAAGGAAGGCAGGAGTGCTGTGCTGTTCCTGCAACATTTTATTATTACCTCCATCAGGAAACAAACAGACAAACAAACAAACAATTGGGTCTGTATTTACCTACAACAAAAGCATTACTTTTGTCATAGCTCTTCAAAATAAACAAAACTATTGATTCACTTCAATAGCACATAAAACAATTGAAGAGGCTTACCAAACTGTTAGCATTAAAAAAAAAAAAAATGAGGAAAGCTCATTTATTTTAATTACATGTTTCGTGGTAACTGTGCACGAGCCATCAAAACTGGAGAGGGGAAACTCCTGGCATTGCTTTCCTAATCAGTTCCTATAATGTTATCTAAGTTTCAGCATTTGTTAACTAAGCACAAATTTGATAGCATTGAGGGGAAGCAATACACTCAAAAGAGATTACAGAGACAAGAATATGCTGATACTAAAGGCAGTTAAAAAAAATGGGTTTTATGCCAAGAAAGAAAAAACTTGGGGTATGACCTGGAAATTTGAACACTTGAAGAGCGAGGGTTCAGCATTTTTTATTTTTCATTTTTTTGGCACGATCCATTCCCTCCAATTTACTGTTCATGTGTTTGGACACAGACTCAACTGTCTCCTGTATCCAAGGATAATGACCCAGCACTCCAGTGATTTAGCAAACCTCAACTCTGTGCAGCCACTCAATCAGTGATGGGCTAATCCCTTAATGGCCATTTGTGTCTCTCCATTGCATCCCAAGGAATTCTGCAACGCTCTGGTTCTGCTGCACAGAATTATGGGCGCTTCTTCCACCCCTCGTTATCTTATCAGGTAGCTAATTCCCACAAATGATCGTGCAGTTTCAAGTTGAAGATGAAATTGCAATTGAATCATAAATTTGTCACTCTCCAGACAGCTGCTAAGTCAGTAAAATCTTGATCAAGTGGGGATTAGTCACTGGACTGAACAATTAAGACCTGTGAGTGCATCTGGCCCTCTGTCAGAGACATGTTTATTGATAAAAAAAATAGTTTATGTAGAGGTTTAAAATGTTATTAATTCTTAAGTGGGGTATAATCCTTTATCTAGTATATTGTGACACGTAGCTAACTACCCCACTAACGTCTTGCTCTGCCCAATTGTCTGTTTAAACAATATGAATCTTTTGAATTTATAAATTACCAGAGCAGAGTGCATCGAGAGATGTCACTTACAAAAATTGTTTGCTTCCACGACTTAAAAAAAAAAAAAAAAAAAAAAAATTGCAAAGGGAAACAGCCTTTCAGATCATCACCTAGTTCTTATTAAAATGTTGGTATACATTAAGCAATGTATATATCCTAACTAAGAGAAAAAAAGTTTGCTGCAGAGAACTGCCATAGAGGCACTATTTTGAAAAAAAAAAATAAATTCAGGCACAATGGGATACTGGAGTGTTATTGTGCACTGTTTGTTACATAAGGGAAACAAATAAAGGAGATCAGCACTTCCCTCAAGTTAGTGACCCCTATCCAAAGCTTTCTCCAGCAGATGCTTTTCCCACTGTGTCCAGTATCCAGGTTTTACCACGATCTATTTTTATTAGTTTATTGTAGGAAGCAGTAGACCTCTGAAAGGTGAAATGCTACTGTTACCTGGCTGTAAATGATGCCCCTTTCATATTTTGAGCATTGAGACGGTTTCTTAACTCCAGGTACACGTGGACTGAGATTGTGAAGAGCTCAGCACAGACTAAAAGCCTCGTTTCAGGTGCACCAGCGAGAGCAACGATTTCTGTTCGTCTTTGTTCTTGCTGAGACCTCGACCAGTAAATCAAAACTAAGTGATTTAAGGTATAATTCACTAATGATACCATGAGTGTCTGCAGTCTTGTTACCTGACAGATTCAGTGCCTGCCAGCTCTGGAGCAGGCAGTCATTGACCAAGCTCTTCCAGCACCACCAGTATCAGTTTTTCTGATTTATCTGGTGCAATGAAAAAAAAAAAAAAACAAAAAAAAAACAACCACACCACACCAAACCAACATTCCTGTATCTGTAGATAAAAATGTGATTTGCTTGCCTGGTGGAAATCTCCATGTTGTACTTGTTTGTTATGAAAATGATTCACTGGAATTACACAAGAGAAAGGGGAAAAAAAAAAAAAACCTGAACTTGCACGTTGTGCAGCCCAAATGCTCTCATTCCATAGTTCTGAATACAAGACTTCTTTGTTAAGCAGGGCTGTACCCTTCAATCCCTTTGCTTTTCTCACAAGATACTGAAACAAAACATTCAGTTTGGGCTTTGAGAGAAACATTTTGTTCAACCTGACTTAACACTTTTCAGCATTTTATTTCTTAAAAAAAAAAAAAAAAAAAAAAAAAAAGACCCAAAAGATTAAATTAAAATTTGGCCCAATGAAATTGAAATCTGGGATCGATACCTGGATAGCTAAGATTGGCTGCTCGTCTGAAACAATAATTCACACCTTTAATTAACTTAGCAATGTACTTCACACTGCAGCGTTTCAGAGTTCACAGCCACATCAACGCCACAACAATGCATCAACTCCCCACCAGAAGCTAAGAAGAATTAATGTTACAGATCAAATTAATATCTCCCTATATATAGAAACGTAGTGGTGATATTTTTCCTTGCACAGTTCCACTGAGCAGCACCAAATGCGACACCACGTGCAACGAACAACCACCATAATGTTTAGCTCTGTGAAGTGTTCACAGGGCTGGAAATGAAGGTACATGTGATTCTGTCAGTGGACAATTACATTCTGTATCTCTAAAACACTCTCCATCCACTGCTTGTTACGTAGTCAGTGACTGGTGCCGACTCCGAGTGAAGTGTAGAAAGAAAACCAAGCGTGGTTGAAAAAAGTTCTCAAGGAATATTTCAGTCTGGCAGGTACTTACAAATGCATGTATATATTTCTACTGCAGTATATAAATACCGGCTGGACTTAGCACTGGGATACGGTGGAAAACTTCACGTCTCAATTAATTTGGGGGTTTCTACACCTGCTGAAACTGCGGGGTTTAAATCTGCGTTCACCGTGGCAGATTCTCCCCCCAGTGCCACGCCCTATGTTCGTTGTCAAACCGCAGCTGAAGGGGCCCTGGCTCAAGGAACACAGCCCAAATTCTTCTGACAACCAGGCTGGGTTAGGGTGATTCACTTCATGAATCAGACAGAACATGCCCTGCACCAGCCATTGGGTTTCCACGCTGCTCAGAAGCAGAATTTTGTAAGTGCTCTGAAATCCTACGCTCGTGGGCCACAGTCATTTCGTTTTGCCCTTGCCTGTGGCTGATTGATGCAGATTAAATTTTATGCCAGTCAGCTCAAGCAATCTGTGCCCTGTGCAGAAATCCTGAGTCTCCACTAGGAAGGCAAAACTGTTTTCACCAGTTACAAACATTTTTGGAAAAGGTCAGAATTCTAATTGCGCTGATATAAAGGAGAAGAATTAAAAATTAAATCACAATAATCTTTGAGTTAAAATTATAACTGAAAAATACAGTTCTGTTACTTAGGAGATTTTTTTTTTCTTTTGAAATCTAAAACAACAGCATGCCTTTAAAGATGAATCTCTGCAAAAAGAGCCAGGAATGTACTAAGATATTTCCAGCAAATGGCCAAGTTAAACAACACAAATTGACCAAATTTCCCCTGGCTAAAAACAATGTTATATACTTCATGATTATTCACTACATTGCTTGTGAAGTGACTTCAGCTTTTGGGCCAGTATTTCAACTGGGTCTGAAGATTAGCTCACCACTGTCTTCTAAAATTAAATACTCATTTCAGGCAGAGAGGCGGGGAGGGTGTTAAAAAAAAAACCTGACAAATCCAACAAAACCCCTGCCCTAGATTTCTCAATCACCTGAAATTTTATTCTGCTTATATAATTTGCAAGTCTTACCACGTTAAATGCAGAAACGCATATCAGAGGCACGGGGATCCAGCTGCACTATAAAACATCCCAAAAATAATCCCAATACATAGATCTTCCTCTAGTCTTGCTATCAATCTGACAGAACATGCTCTAACTGTATACTCATGTGGAACAACTAGGACACTAAATCTGGAATAACCAGTGAGTTTTGAATCTCAAGTCAGCAATTTTTTTTTCTCAGTTCAAAGTCTTGCTTGTATTAACTTTGCAAACACGGAGCATTTCTAAGCAGGGCGTCTAAGAATGCAATTCCAGCACAGGCTCATACTATTAGAAGTGCATTACATTATATTACATTTATTAACAAGGGAAAAGAATGTTTTAACTGGCTGGTCTCAAAATTCATGGTTAATTGTGAAATTCAGAGCCTTTGGCATTTTTTGGTTCCCTGTAGTACCCAGCCTCAATAAACACTCCAGTGCAATTAGTAATTACGTTGCCAAGTGTCCATTAAGCAAAACATTTCAAGATGTAAACCTTTAAAAAGAGCAGTATATGTTTTGCTGAGGCTATTCCTCAAAAGTTGGTTTGGGTCATACAATTTTTTATGTGATTTTGGATACTCAGTCCACACAAAACTTCCTGTAATCTAATCCCATAAAACAAAAGAGCACATCAAAGGAAGAAAGGTGAAGTCTAGAGGCTCTTCATTGTGAAAAATTCACTCTCTCTATTTCTTTGACATTATTTAATGAAGAACTTTAGTTCTCTCTGAAATGTTCAAGAAAATATTTATTCTCTAAGCAAACGTCATCTATGTACCTATGAGGTTTTAAATGTTATGGCTCCACAGCACATACTGCTGAGTAGCCAAACAACATTGCCAAGGTATCAGCTGCCTCACGTTTGTCACTGTGGATCTGAAATCTTCTCCTGCCTTTAATTTAGACCAAGCTCACAGTAAAATATTAGGCTGGAGGCTCAGTGGTTGATGTGAAGGGAGCCTGGGGACTTTGTTTCAGCTTCTGGTGGCTGCATTCTCAACACACGCAAACACAAAGCACGAAAGCCAAAGACTGGGAGGGCAGGAAAAGCAACCTGTTACCTCCCCACAGAGTCCAGGACTACTCTCCAACTGGACTTGAAGTACAGTTGTACAGGCCTGAAGTGAAAAACACCTGGTTATTGCCTACACTCTGTGTTGTGTAGCTAAAAGCAAGGCTCTGTCACCTGAGGCAGGAACATTTCCCCATCAGTGCACTCACTTATTTATTGCCTTTAATAGTTCATGATTTGTTAATGAGACAATGGAAATTTCTTCAGTGTTTGATTTAGCTCTAGAGAAAAAAAAAAAGTCCTGAAAGACTTAGCTATTAGAGCTGTGTGTGGTAGATGAGAACTAAAGGGTTAAAAAAAACTAATGGTGGGCAGCCATCAAGCAGCAGAGAGTAGCAAACGTGCTGGACGCAAACAGGTGATAAAAGGCGATAAGAGAGATGACAAAATTAAGAAAATAAAGAACACTGTTATAAAGATTTATAGATCAGCTAAAGCAGAGCAAAATAAATGATAACAAACACTGATAAAAAAGAAATGGGGCATCAGCCATATAAACACACAGGAAACTTCAATGCTTCTGTATAGTACTATGACACTGCTTTGTTTACACCAGCATTGACCTTTTGCTCCCAAAGAAGTTTATTAACCATCTTGGTCTTCCTTTGTGTTGCTTTACTCATCAAGAGAAAGTTGTACAGGGTTGATTCTGATGAATGGCTTTTTCAGAAAGTCAAGTTATCCTTGACTAGATGCAGATGGCCTAGTAAAAAATGAATGCTGCCAGCAGACATTGTCTTTATCAGTAGTAAAAGTTCAGCAGGGACTAGACTTCCTCATCTCTGGCCAGAGAAACCCAGCCTTCTGTTTCAGCACCATATCACATATTGTCCTAATGAATTCTTGTAACACACTGCAGCCCAGATAAATATGCTTATATTAATGTTTTTTGGCAGTCTGGGGCATGGTACAGAATTGACACAAGTGTTTGGATTCTGCCTGCAGCAGACACCAGGAATTTACACAGCTCAGAAATATTGGACTGTTGTTGGGTTGCTTGTCCCGAGCGATGACCTTCAGTGTTGCAAACTGCAGCTCACCCTGCCCAGACTGGATTCACAAAAGGGAAGCCTGGAGCCAGGCACACAGGACTGCTGCAGCTCAGGGCTGGTGAGGAAGCAGCTCACTCACTGAAGGGTTTCATCCATTCCACAACAGCACCAAAACTAATCGGGGGTTTATATCTCAGATGGACCGGTGGATTCACACCAGGGCAATATCCACTGCAGGCAGATCAAATCCTGCTGCCACGTGGCCTTTCCTTGCTTTGAGTCTTGATCAATCCTCCCTCCTAACAACAGAGACACACATCTCCACACCTCTGAGGCAACTAGCAGGGAATGGTTCACCACTCACCCCTGCAGAGCACGAAGCACCATCCCAGGCAGCCTCAAGGACAGCAGGGGCTTTGGCCTTTGAAGAACGCCCCAGGCAAATAGATTTCTGAAATTCTCTCATCCTCAGAAGCTACCCAGATTCACCGGGATAAATGCTGTCATTATAACAGCAGCACAACACCACGCTCGGGCTCTGAACCGCAGTTTGAGCTGCACTGCAAGATGCTCTTCGGCTCTGACCGCTGTTTTGCAAGGCCGGCAACTTTGAGGCGAGCTGGGAAACTCCTCCAGCTCCGGCAGATGGATTGGCTGCATCCCCGCACCCTGCAAGGCAGCTGTCCCAGCAGAGAGCAAACCCCGTCTAGTGGCTGAGAGCGAAATCACCGCGCTGAACACGCCTTTGTTAGGCTGGAGTGACCGCCACGCAGCAGATAAAATCCTCCTTATTTGCCTTTACAGCGTACCTTCACTGCACAGCTACCCCGATAACTCAACCTCAAAACCTCAGCGATACAGCTAAAAGTGTCAGAGACCTTCCTGAGAGGAAACACTAAGCAGATGTGGTTACTGTACCAGCGGAGCACACGCATGAGGACACACCATTTCCCAAGAAACTCTGGGGCAGGGTTTTTTTTTTCCGGGCAGGGAGGTTACTTGGTTGTTTTTTTTTTTTTTTCCTTGTGGTTATGTTTTTCAACATTTCATTCAAATGAATGGGAGTTCTGGAGCGTGACTCAGATGAGAATGAGCCATAAAAAGAAACAGCCTGAGAACAAACACAGCTGTATTTCTCTCCTGCACCTCCATACTGAGGTGTCTCAGTGCCCCTGTGTTTTAACTCCTTTGCACTGAAAGGGCTCTCTTGATGCTGGGAAGGACAAATAGTTTTATATTAGAATTATCTAGTCATTCAAGCCAGCATGATCAGCCAGGGCTTTCTGTTACTGCTCAGCCTATTTTTGCAGATTAGGATCTTGGTTCTGCCAGAGTTCACCAGAAAATAACTAACTAGCCTGTTTATCATTAAAAAGAAAAAATAAAAAAATATTTTTTTTTTCCTATGGGATGGGTATTGAAGCGTTGAACCCTTTCAACACTTGTCTTTTAAACCCCTTATCTGTGGCTTGCAACCTCTTTAGGGCAGAGTCTTCCCGCTCCTCAGTGCTCCTGCAGCACCCAGCACAAGATCTGCCCATGTTATCTGTGACTTCTAGGACAACACCACCATCCTTCCGACCATCCTCACAGCTCAGAGCCCTTGAGCTGTCAGAGCTCACATTTTTAACAGCAGAAGCTGGCAACTGTGTTTGGGTTGCAACCTATAGAGCAATCTGCACTTATTTGATGCTCTGTCTTACTTCCATTGGTTGTGCTGGTGTCCTGGTTCGCTCACCACCATCACTCAACAACTTCACTGTGCTGGTGGAACCACACCTGCTTGTCAGAGCGCAGATGGCCAAGGTGAGCACTTCAAACCCGGCTTCATCATGCTGCTGTGTGAAGCCAAGGAAGTTCCACCAGCTTATTTTATGGGAATCGACCCAGGCTGTGCTAACAACGTGAAAATACGCAAAGCTTCACACAAGAAGAAAAAAATACCACCTCTGTATATCTTGTCTTTGCCTCACTTGAATTATATTCTAGTCACCCCTGTTCTTTTCCTACGTTACAATTAGTAATTTAGTTGAAAATTTAAAGAAAAAAAAAAAGGGGGGTGTTTCTGGGGTTTTTGTGGTTTTTTTTTCCTTTTGGCATCTCTTTCTGTGCTTTGCACTGGGAAGTTGCAAGTAGGCAAGCTTCTTGGGTAGGATTTCCTCAAAAATCTGCTTTTTAGCAGGTTTGTCAGGGCATCTCACCAGTGAAACCAAGGGCAGCACTGAGGATCAGTGCACTGAGGGTACACCCACTGCTGTCTGTCAGGCTCATCTCCCTCTCAAATTGCTCTTCCTCCCTCACAGGTCTCTGGGAAGTCTCCCTTGAATGGCAAGAGCTGCTCTGCATCTCTGCAGAGCAACTGGGGCTCTGAGCACTCTCTGAGGCTATTGGCCCACCACTGTCCTCTGGGTTTATCTCAACTCTACCCCCGGTTTTGTCACTGTATCCTTCAATCCCCTCTCTCCCCATAAAAGTGTCTAGCTGTCTCTTAAACTCACTTTACCATTTGCTTCTTTGACCTCACTTGGCAACTTATCCCTGTGTTTATTATTTGAGGTGGAATAGTTCTGGCTACATTCCTGGTTTTACTCTTAATTGTCTAATTTTTAGAATGGTGTCAGTGGGGTTGGGCTTTGGGTTTGGGCTTTTTTTTAACTCATCACTCTTGTGACCAGGTCTTCTGTTTCACTAGGCTCCTTTGTGTCATCAGGACTTCCAATAACTCAAAGAATCCTAATGAATATTTTATTGGATCTTCCCAAATATTGCAGCTGGGCTTTCTTGCCCATTAGTGCCATTCTGAACCGCACACACACTGCCTTTAATTACTTTTTGGTTAATTGGAGGGCAGGGAGGGGAACGAGGGTTTTCCTCAAGCAAGGAAAAGCTGAGTGATTCTCCCTGCCTGTATCTGCTCCAAGGGGAAGGTACAAACAGGGCAAGAGCAAGACTAAGCAGCAGAACTTTTTCATGTGCTCTGGCAGCATCCTGCTGGTGGCCTTTATGCACCCACCTTGGAGTGGACCTTCTTGGAGTCCCTCTAGAGTTTTTTGATGGGCTTTTAGACAAGGTGCAGGTCACTGTCTGGGGAAAGGAAAGGAGGAAGAAACTCTGGTTTGAGGCACCTACCTGCATCCTCAGGAACTGTTCCCAGTTGCTGTAAGTTGTCGGAGCAGTGAAATGAATCCTACTGACATCCTGAAACAGACAGGCCTGGCTGGAGCGGCTTCTAAAACCAGCAACTTGCTTAACACACCTCGGAGAGAGAAGGAAAGAGCTGCTTCTTTACAAGTCCCTCCCCTTCCCTTACAGGATCTGCCTGAGGGACAGATTGCCTTCAGGTGGGCTGCCCAATTGAAGCAGGACAACACCTGGTACCTCCTGTTTGGCCACTACAATCCATACCCATGAAGACTACGACACGCACCAGAAGAAGATCATGTGGCTACAACCCAGGCGTGTTACAAGCCTCCTGTGCTCTCCTAAAGCAGACAGACACTTTGCTGGATTCACCTACCTTAAAAATACTGGTCAACCCCTGGATCCCAGCTGGCACCAGCAGAGAGGGAAGAGATCACATTCCCTTTCCTACTCAACACATTGTACCTCGTGAAGTGGCAAGCAAAGGTGGAAGTGTTCTCTATGTAATTAACATTTACCATGCGGGGGGTCTATGGAAGCCACAGGACAGGAACAGTGTGCCAGTACCAGTAAGACATTAACCATCAGCCAAAATTACATCAGTCACCATTTTCAGTCTAAGAACAGAGGGCCAGGGCGTAAAAGACTTGCCCAGTTACTTGTGGGATTGAAAATTTTCCAGAGAGCTGAGGATACTTGTAAGATATAATAGAGCACAGCCCCCACATCTTTCATATGGAGGTCAAGCTCACAGAAACTCGGCCTGCTGAGCAGTCTCTGCTTGTCCCAAACTGAGGAACTGCACGTTGCAAAGAGCCAGAATCTGGGGGCTGCTTCTGAGAAATTCATGTAGTAAAGCACTTCCAGAAAGGTGCCTTACCCTGCTGATAGAATCCTGAAAACAGGGAAGGGAAAGGAAAGGAAAGCAAGAGAGATAAAATGTCTCTCATGACAAAGACTGTAAAAGAGCTAGGAATAAAGACTGTAAAAGAACTAGGAATAAAAGTTTCAAAAGTCTTGTAAAGGTTTACCCTTGTCCTCACCATTCTTGGCAGTCTGGGGGATGCAATGCTCATCAAGCAGCAAGAGTAGCAGTAAGTCTTTCATTGGAAAAGTGGCGACAGCAGAAGCAAAAGGACATGCTCTGTCACTCATCAACCCACGCTTCATTTTTTGTAGCCATCTACCGTTACTATTTGGCATGTGATTCCCCAAGCAGCAAACCAAGGCTGTAGCTATTTACAGGTCACTGGAAGTCTGGCCTGAGCTGCAGCAGAGTTTTGTTTGTATTTCACAAAAGATGGCTTTATTTATGTTTGACTGATGCAGGCACAACTGGAGGCTGATTTTTCTTTTTTTTTTTTTTGGCTTTCAGCGTAAACACTCGTGGCCGCTCTCTGTTTTGGATGCTGACCCAAAACCAGATTGTTTTGTAGTTGCAGGAGACTGCTGGGTAAACCACAGGACCATTGTTATTGCAGCTGAACTTTTCTTTCAAGAAAGCAGGAGGAGTTGCTTTATTTTTTTTTTTTTTAATTCTGTGCAGTTTTATGTACACCGCTCGCTCCAAATATTTGATGTTTGCCACACTGGTTATGAGTTTCTCCAGAGAGATGCAGTCTTCTGACAGCGAAAGATAAAGCTGACTGATACAAATGACTCACAGTACCCCGACAGTAATTAACAGTGATGCAATACCCATGCGAAAAAGAGGACTTGAAGAATTAACTGTTGAGTTTTCTTGACGATGCAGCTGCACTTTAAGAGAGAAAGCTCGACCCATCATAGAACTCCATTGTGTACATTAGAGAAAAAAAAAAAAAAAAAAGCTTGGCAAGATACATTAAAGATTTTTGCTAAAGAGATACAAATATTTTGCAAGGGCAGAGGGCGCTGAGGCAGGCTGTACTTACTTCCAGAGAAAAGTAGGCAGTATGACAAAGAAACAGTAATATTTTTTTATCTTCATTTTCACACTTCATCATCTAAGAAGGACTGTCTTTTTCAACCTGCTGAACTGATTTAAGCCACCCCAACCCTAAATTAACTTTTACTTAAAAGTCAGTCTATGACATCCTAATCTTAAGAAGTTATCTGTGCTTATGGTTTCAGCCCAGTTCTACAGAAGGCCAGTACTGCTATTTATAAATGGGATTTTTTTACTGTTCTATAAAGTTCTTATACAAATCTCACGGGTCGAAAGAGAAGGAAGAGTTGGGTAAGAAGACGAACGATTGGAGCAACTGCTTTATAGCACAATATGAAACTTGACACTGTTTTCTGCTGCCAGTATGATTCCCAAGTGAGATGGATAAATTGTGGTCAAGACCTGGACAGGTTAACTAGTGGTCATCAGTGCTGGTGGTACCTTTATATACAAAAAAAAAAAAAAAAAAAAAAAAAAAAAAAAAAGGATACTATTGGACAGGGCATTTGAAATTTAATACCAGACATGAAACAAGACATCTGTTGGACTCTCATTTGTTTCTCTTTGAATGGGCTTTAATTGAAAGCTCAGTGAAAAATGCAGGTTACATTCTTAGCGTTATCCATAGGTTTTTTTAACAGCAACAACATCAGAACAGTGATGCTTCTAATATTTATACACTTTCTAATTGGAGATGTCTAAGAGCAATACATTATCAGATATATATATATACACACAATCTCAAGCAATTAAAAGTAAATAATAAACCCCTCCTCCCAAAACCCTGAAATATTATATTTCCTTACACTAATAATGTCTTTTTCACATATACTTGACAAAGAGTCTTTTTAAGTTACTTATCTTAAGAGTAATCTGTTAAATGGAGATCCTGGACCAGCCCCATTAAAAGTTCAGTTTTAAGTTTATACAGCTTGTGAGCCACATAACCAGTGTGGCTTTACATTGTAAACAAATCCCAAATGTCTACAATGATCAGAATTAGTTTTGTGTAAAGGAGATCTATGATAGAATAAATTTAAACCAATACATTAAAAAGAGAGAGAGAGAAAAAGGGAAAGAGTTAATTGACAAACAAAACAGTTTTGAGAGATCAAATATGTGATTATTTAAAAAACAAGTTAACTTAATGGTAAGATTCTTATTTTCTGTACGGAGAGGCTCTGGTTCATCCAGCTTTAGCTGCTCTAGAAAGACATCCTTTAAAAAAAAAAGGTTTGATTTGTGAAATTCAAAAGCAGAGCTTCCAACTTTAAAAGCCTGCCCTCTGGCAGTAAGAGTACAAAGTTTACCAAAAGTATCTCAGGTGACCGTTCTGTCTCATTTTCTGAGGATAGATGGACTAGCATTTGGAAACCTCAGCATGTGCACACATGATGTAAGCACAGAACTAACCTTCAACAGGGAGGAATCACCCTACCCACTGCAGGACTTAAAAAGGTACAACAATTTGTACCTGGAAAAGTTCAAGTGAGGATAACACCAAATAAAAAAAAAAACCAAAAAATGGAGACAGACGTGAAGCTAAGAACAGCTTACGGAAATCTTGAAACTGAGGCAACCTCGCTTACTTTTTAACAAAACCACCGGTAAAAATCTCTTGAACTTATGGAGCAGGAACTTGTGTGACTCCAAACGGAAGGCAAGGCTGAGCAGAATCCTACGGTTTAGTTAACTTGTGTCAAATGGGATGCGAAGACAGCTGCAGCTCTGACAGAGGTGATCGAAGGTGGCCGACAAAGTTTGCAGTAGCTCATAATGTCCCATCTGGTTTATTCACTTGTTTGAACTGTCTAAAGGGCCAACTGCAGCTTAGTCATGTTCCTCTGGTGCATGTTGTGATGACGAACTAATTCATCAGACCTGGCAAATTTTTTTTGACAGCTGGGCCACCGGCAACTGAAAGGCTTTTCACCTGTTAACAAAACACCCTGTTATTAACTGAGCATACAGCTCATCTGAGACACTGCTATTTTTGCCCTTTCTGTGGGGTTGCGAGGAGCTGGGCAGAGCCCCTGTCAGGAGGGAAGGCACCCTGGGCTGTCCTGAGAGGGTGTGGGACTGCCCCGAATTCCCGCTCGCGTCAGCGCTCGGTGCTTTCCTACATCTCCCTCAGCTGATGTTTTAACAACAGCCTTTTCGGATGACCTGCAACACTTTGGTTCATTCCTGAAGAGAGGCCCTCGCTGAACACCGTGTTGCCATGTCTGTGCTACTCTCAGCTCTCCAGTGAACAAGTTTAAAAGCCACTCTGGCATTCGCACAAGCTTCAGTCGCACCTCGGGCCGTGGTGCAGACATACTGTTAGTCACTGTGAAAACTGCCAGGGACTATTCAGAGCTTGACCTCCAGTCAAGGAGAGGTTTTTTTCCAGCTAATTCAATGAGTTTTGGCTGAAGTTCTTTGAAACTGGTGAGTGTAAGTGAATGGGGTAGGAGCAGCAGAGTTCAGCACGAAGTCTGCTGAGCCAGACTCCAAGTTTTCCACTGCTGCCTAAATAAAGTGGATTCACATCTATGGGAGATGTTACACGCTCAGAATGGTGGTGTTCTAACATTTCCGTGAGCATAGTACTCACTACAAATTTCTACAAGCAAAGCACATTCAGATTTAACAAGAAACGCTATCCCTTTTTAGCAGTTTAATCTGGTCTCTTGATTTTCTACAACAGTTTAAGTGGAACTTCAGGCTGGGTTTCTGATGCCGCAGGAATGCTGATGGAATGCTTTCATTAGCTCAGAGCAGTGCCTGGTGACTCACGCTTCTTCCTTTCATTTTCTTTCTTTTCCCCTCAAAATAAATGCAATATTTTAAAGTGGATTCCGCTCCAGGGCTGGGCTCCTCAGTGCTGTCTGCACACCTTGCACCCTCTGATGCACTCAGGACACACTGGGGTGGTACAAGCTCACCCAGACGTCTTCTTATTTGCCTCACACTTTGTGCACTTCACAAACATCCACATTCAGGCTAAAGGGGATCTGGGATTGGCATAGGAGAGTATTTCTGATTGCAAACTCCCATGGACTGTATTTTAGGTGGGAGGAAGGGTGCCTAAAATGTACTTTATCCACTTAACATACATGCTGGACAAAGAAACAAATCTCTCACGTGAGCACATAGAACAGTATGGGACAAAACTGACCTGGTCAGAGCTACTGTTTAAAATCACAGATTGTATAAACTGTTCTTTTTTTCATCCAAGCAGCGTTAGCAAAACCATCCTATGAGCTGATGTGAGTTACCTCTTGCTGGCCAGCTTTTCATGCACCAACACAGCAAGAAGCAGCACAGTTTTGGTGTTTCACAAGCAACCCTGGTTGTCCTCTCACAACAGGGGGCTAGCAATCTCTATTAGTTCTGTGCTGGGCACAGATTATTTTGTACACCTTTGTGGGACCGGTATCAGAAATCATGCTTTCACTGCTAAACGTGTATGGATGTATAGAGCTTTCCTCTAATTGATTTTTTTGCTTTCTACAGCGAAGATCGCTGTCACAGTAAAATTGCTTGTGGGGAAAAAAAAGCCTAAATTTTTCGCTGAACAAATAGTTTGGCAGTTGACTTAAAATTAGGCTGGAATTAGATGGAAGACACCTGTGCTTTGGTTCATCAAGATTTAACACGGAGCAAGCTCACTTGGGCTCGGTGCTTTGTTGCGAAACTTAGGGGGTACAAGAAAGGAAGAGGAACAAAGCTACGGGGCAGGATGGATGTGAAAAATCCCCACCCACCACTCGTGCTCATCCCCCCTCTGGACATGTGTATTTTTCAGCCAGAGGAGCACAACAACATCCCCACAGCAGCGCCCAGCTGGGCTGCACAGAACCTGCAGGCAGCAACAGGGGCCCGGACCACGTTGGAGCAAGGAGGAACTAGAACGGGAAACGAGGTTTACTGGGGAAAAAAAAGAGAGCAAGTTCCTCACTTTAGCTAATGTGGGGTAAAAAAACAAAAAACAAAAAAAAACCAAAACATTGGAGTCATGCAAGTCCTGAACTGGCAGATCAGTTAGCAACGAAACGTGATAGAGAATTGTGGCTTCTCCCGGCTCGGCTGGCACGTGACAACCACGTCTTGCCACTTTGTCTCTCCCACAACGTTACCTCTTGCTGGTTAAGAAAACATCTTTCTTCAGGCAAAGGCACAGAGACCCAGGCCCTGCAGCTGGGCAGGAGACCGTGGGGAGAGCCCAGGAACACGGCTGTGCCCTTTGCCGTGTGCGGGCTGCAAGTGTAGATATGGCCATTACGTGAAGGATTTATTTGGCCAGTGCCACAGAAAATGCCATTGGTTCTCTCAGGTGAATCATTTCCTTTATTAAGATTTCTCTTTTTTTTTTTTTTTTTTTTTGAAAGTCTGAAATATGTGGTTTTTTATGGTCCGGAAGAGAAAAAAGAATTCATAGCGGGGAGAAAAAGATTTTCAGGCTCCTTGTCCATCTGTACAGAGACTGAATTTAAAAGGTTAACACCAGAAGAGAAAATCTAATAGCATGCCAAAAGTGGTCAGTAAACAATTACTTGGTAAAAAAACACTGCATACATAGAGGAGGGAACAGAAAATGTCGGTTCACAGGAATAATTCTAAAACTTAAAAACTAAAATAGAGGTTGCTGCAGTTGCTCCTTAATGGTGTTTACATTTATGTAAGGGCAGAGCAGACTGAAATGGCCTCCTTTTTCCCCTCCCCCTGTATTTCTATGAAATACTACGGTTCCTGCAGAAAAGGCCCTTGAATATTTGAGTAAGCTTTTACTTTAGTGTCTGTCAGGGTGAGTTTGCAAAAGGCACTCCTTTTATCTTCTGCAGAGATTACAGTACAAGCAGCAACAGCAAGAGCTTTGCCGTGCTATCCTGCATTAGGCTCAACTGACACTTAGGAGAAGCATGAGTAGGCAGGAATACTTTAGATTACAGACCTTTGGCTGAAGCCAGAATTAAAATTTCTATCTTGTAGGGTTTTTTCAGTAAAGGCAGTAGATCAACTTGACATTTGTGGGCTGAGACCATGACGTTCACTTCATACTAGCTGACAAAATTTATTTTGCCAAGCTGAAATTTCTTTAAACATGAAGGGAGAAAGCACAGTTTCCAAAATCACCTAAATCCCCCTGTGAAAAGTGACTATCATGCTTGGGGAATACAGTCACACTGAAAAATCAGCACACTCTGAAATTCTTTCTGTTGTTTTGAACACTTAACTCCTGGTTCAGAGACTTTCTAATCACGTAATATACAACAACATTGATTTAAAAATTAAAAAAAATAATGAAATATAAATGTGAAGAAAAGTTTACGCACTTGTTTTACCTGTATGAGTCCTGGTATGAGTCTTCAGATGGTCAGATCTGGAGAACTTTCTCTGACAAGTTTTACACTGGAAGGGCTTCACACCTAAGAGACAAAAAAAAAAAAAAAAACAAACTATTTTTATATCCCAATACCTTTTGGAAGGGTAGGTGAAATCATATATTTCTGAAATTTCAAAAGCCTGGATTTTTTTTTTTTTTTTTTTTATTGTACTAGTTACTGTAACTGCTCCTCCCTGCTCCATGCCTACACATTACAGAAAGTTAGTCATTAATCAGGCTACCACCCCTTTGTAACCTCATCTTATGATCTGAACATCATAAACAAACACCCACTTGCACTGCTGGACTGAGGAGGATCCGCAAAACGTTGTTAGTTCTGATCCTGTGGTTTGGCACTGCCGGTGTCGTGGATGAGCAGATGTGCCACGAGGAGAATCGAGGAGCACTAGTTGTATTTTTTTATGCTCCCACCAGGTTTAACTTACTCCACGTTTCTACTTTTACACATGACACACAGGTCTGTTCTAGCATGCGGTTGCTAAAAATCTGTCATGCCAATAGAGTAATTTTACCACCAGCTCTCAGAGACACTTCCTACACCTCTCAACGACGCTGTCTGAGTGAGATAGAACATCTTTCAAAGGCAGAAATCACCCTGTGAAGAGCTACTGCTCAGGAGTGTACTTTAGGATCACAACTCATGTATAAAAATGAGCTGAATAATCAGTAGGGAAGTCTTGTAAACAAACCTGTGTGTCGTCTTTGGTGCCGTTTGAGTTGGTCTGAACGAGAAAATCTCCGTTCACAGTCCTTAAAATCACACTGATAAGGTTTTTCACCTGTAAAGGAAAAACAGATTATCAGAAAATGTGGCTAAACAGACTATCAGAAAATGTGGCTAAACAAGAGAACATGTCAATTAGAATCAGAAGATGAAACTTGTTCCTCTGAAAGTCTTGTATAGCAGTCCAGTGGTACACCAGGTCTCGTTTGCTTTAAACCATACAACTCTCTTGGAAAGGCTAGTATAATTCTACTGCATTGACACTGATACTAAATCTGCCCATTCTAAGAAAACAGTCTATTAGGTTAAAGCTACAAAAAAATTTCAGGTTGCATGTTTTTTTAAATTTTTTTATTTCTGCTGGAAAAGAACAGGAATCTCTGGGTTTATATTTCTGTAAAAACCACATTAAACCCTTTCCAGCTATCTCAGTAAATCATCATTTGTACAAAGGATCAACTTGTAGTTTGCTCGAAATTGTATTTAAAGCAAAAATGAAACAAATAACATCCATGTAGGTGGCAATATTAACCACACTAAATTAATTAAAAGAAACTGAGCAAAATTCAACCACGGAAAAATGTATATTCTTTCCCAAAACACAAATTAGGTTTCTTCCATAAAGAAGAATTCCATTCAGTGGAATTTCTCATGTAGTTGTGCAGCTCCCACATCAAGGCCGTGAATTATTGCAAAGCCTCGTGTAACTATAAAATCTTCCCCTCCTCCCATCCAGGTCAAAAGAGATTCCCAGGGTGGGTTTTCTCCGGGACGAAAAGTGAGATTCTGAATTGTTTAGAAAATGAAATCCCTACAAGCTGGTGTCAAATGAACGTGGTTTGCAATGCAAGGGACTTCACCAGCCACACAAACATGCAAACATACCTTCCAAAGCCTCAGATAACAATTACATTTATACCCCCATGAAGCCTGGTTACAGAACCACAGCACAGAGGCCTCAGCACAAGCAGCAATGAAACATCTCCCACTGCCAAACTGGGAGGATCCTGGGCTTTATCTGGAAGGTACACACAAGTGCAGCTGGGACCTGCTTTGTCTGCTGTGGGAAGCTGAGATGTAAACCAAAGGTTCAGTAGGAAGCACCCACAGAAAAAAAACATCAGCTGAAGTGGTTTGTTATTAAATCAGAGGGTTTAATCTCTCTCTGTACAATTTTAAAAACATTATCAGTTTGATAAATGTTCGTAACAAATGTCTACATTTCTGATTCTACCGTGATGAGGAAATGTACTCTGGTTTCAGGGGTATTCTGAGCCACCAAAGCAAGCTGAGTTTAAAGCAGATGCCTCCCAATCCAGGTGACAAGGAATAAGAAGCATATCAAGGAGAGCATTCCAAATCCATACTGGTACAGCTGAAATCAAAACAAGCTAACTTCCTGTGACAGTCACCCAGAGGAGTTTTACTGATTCTCAGACCTAGGTGTGGACAATTTCCATGTCTGCTTGTGCTTAATTTATTAGCAGGAGAGATTAAAGTTGCCACAGGTGTTTGAAATAGTTCCATACACTTTGACCGCAAGGACTCCCTGGGGGGTGCCTGCTTTTCAGAAACCACTTACTGCCAAGGAATTCAGCCCTTTGGCAGATTTAAGAGGGGGAATGTCAGCAGAGCAGAATGCAGTGACAGGATGATTGTCTGCTAATTGCAATATAAACCCAAAAGATGGTTAGGGAAGTATTTGAATAAAACAGCGTAGTGGGTCTGATGGCACTCACATGAAAGTATTTCTTTAAATACTTCCAAAAATAGTTCTGATTAAGTTAAAGACAAATTTCACCAATGCATATATTAAAGGAATCAATCCAAAATGTTTACGTAGGGATATGATGACGCTGTGAGGAACACAAAAAGCAAATAAACAAAAAGAGGGGCAATATTTGGACAGAAATCCTAATTTCCATTTATTAGTGATGGGCTTTTGCTCTTGCAGAACTCCCTAATGAAATGCAATGACTGAATATTTTGTGCAACTGCCACAGGAGTAGCATGAGGAGAGGAGGCTGACTTTGAAACCGGAGACTGACTGCAAGTGTGAAGGAGAATCTGATGGTTGTTCTATTCTCCCTTCACCAGTTTAAGCCCCTTTCCTTAAATAAGTATACCCACTTAAACAACCACAACCTCCTGATCACAACTTTGCCTCGGTAATATAACACTTTTCTATTCAATATAATTTGCTTTAGCCAACTTAGATTAAATGTATATTTATTTAGTTAGTAAGGAGCATTTATAGATAAGATTCTCTGTCATCTTCACGCCATTGTTCAGCTGTTACTGCTGGAGTTACTGCTCCAGACTCCTAAGAGCCCCAGCTCGGGCACAAGCACATCAATCGACCAATCCATCCTCTCTGTGTACAGAGGACACAGCTCTGTCTTCCCCAGGTGTTGCAGTGATGACTGGAAAGCATTTAGCACCACAGTGGCACATACACCCTAGGAAAAGGGGGTTTGCTTTTGTCCCAGCAAAGAAATCATCTTTAGATGATTATTGGACTTCACCACTTACATCTCCCAGAGCCTCAGAAATTCCCCACCAACACCTGAGTCCCGTACCACCCAAAGGACAACCCTCCTGATCTGCAGGTTCTCATACTTCCCTGTAGAAGATCATACCTGAAGCTGAACACATTTAGGCAAAAGAATGTCCCTGGCAGAGCATATTTCCTCTGCAAACGTGCTCAGCTTTGTGTTAGAAGAAATCTAGTTTTCCCAGTGAGTGGCACTGAACCCAAAGGGTCTCTGGCAAGAATGCTGATGTTCCCACCACAAGTGAAATTTATGGAGGCCTAGACATCAGTATGTTTCTGAAAGGAAGCGTCTGAAGTCTGCCACAGAATGACAACTCACGTTATTTGTTGCACTGTTGAAAAGTTAGATGTATTTTTGCAACTCCTTTCAGAGGCCTATCTGCTGCAGCAAAATAGACCAAGATAAGAAAAAAGCTTTTTTGGCTGTACATGTTTCAATAAAGGCATTGTTAAGAGTGAATAAGCAGTCTTGCAGGGTACAAAATGTTAACATATTTTCAAATAAGGCTGTTTGAAACATTGGTAAGAACTGATTACAGAATCCAACTTTGTGTTTCAGGGCCTTGTTTGGTTTTGCAATATTGCAACTGGTGAAGAATGGAAGATCTGATGAGCCAGTCTCTGTATGTATCTATTATAGAAAAAGAAAAAAAAAAAAAAACAAGATAACCTAGAGCAAACATTATTCTGCAAAGATAATATCTGTTGGTTTAATATTAAATATATGTAACGGCTTGTTTTCAAATCACATGCTCATAATTTTAAAAATTTTAAGGTGGAAGAGCTTCAAACCCATGAGTGGACCCAGGACCACCTTACAGGAGGACTAGCAAAGTTTGATGGCTGAGGAGAAGTGTAAAAAAAAAAAAAACCCACAGCCCAATTATCCTCCCCTTCATCCGACTTTTGACAGCTCTCCTGGTCTGAGACTGGCTAAACAGGGTTCCTCCCCTTCGAAACAATGAAGCACAAGGGGAAGAGACACATCCCTTTGTTTATATAAGAATATTAGGTGCCCTTGGACAAAACTGGTTTCCAAACTTTGCTTTTGGCGCGCAGGAGACACAAATCAGGGTTAGACAAAGACATGAAATTACAAAGGAAATGGATTTGCATCACAACAGTCAGTCCAACTGCCCTGAAGAGCATGGGATTGGAAATGACCATTATGGCCCCTAAGTCCAGACCATCCACACACCAAGCAGCCAAAAAAATATGTTAACTCAGAAGTGTTTGCAGACTACACACTCCAGATGCTCCCATACAGTACAGTTCACACCAAGCACTCCCAAAAACTAGGACTAAGACCACAGCAGGGGAGAGGAAATGAAGGGCATCATATTCTAAGCCTCTAGAGCACCTGGGAATTTGGCAAGTTGAATTTCCAGATCATAATAATAGGAAATGTCCAGTGCCCAGACAACAGGCTGAGGACAACACCCTGCCAGCTGATAGAGGGGAGAACTCCTTTCTAATCCTAAATCTGAATGCATCAGCCAGGCAAGTAACCCAAGCAATTTTCACACCAGCAGTGCACCATCCCCTGCTTCCTCTGTTTAGCTGCACCCAACCCTAAAAGCTTGCACAGCAATGTTTGTATCAGCAAATCCAAGCCTCGCGAAACAAGCTGCCCTCTTATGGAAAGCAACTTGAAAAGATTTGAGAAATAAATAAGTTTTGCTGTCAACATACCAAAATGTGTGGGCAGAAAGGTCTGGGGCCCACCTGTACAGAAAAAAGATATTTGAGGGGAAAAAAATATTGTTCCACTACAGAATAAACCAAATGTGGGGCATAGATGACCTCAGAGACAATGGGAGAAGTCTCTCTAGGGGTGTTAGGCAGCCACAGGCATAACCCCAATGTCTTTGGGGGCTTTTGTGACTCTACAAGCCTAGATTGTTTGTGGTATCATTCTGAAAACCTTCTACAGCTCAGGAAAAAAAAAAATTAAAATATATAAGCTGAGGTCCTTGTGATTCATCCAGAAATAACATTGAGAAAGCCAAGCAACGAAATGGAATAAAATACAGGACCAGAACAAATAATGACTGCTAAAACACGGAGTAAATCAATTTAGGAATGAAAGAAACAGTGATTAGGAGAAAAACCCAGAGCTGGATAGGCATACAGCAGAAAACCACTGAACGCAGAAGATCTCTAAATTGTTTCCAATTTATTTACAGAAAACAGAATAGCATTTCTGCAGACGTCCATCTCTAAAGATGAAATTCCACTTACAGTCTAAATGATCCTGAATGTTCGATGCTGAAGATGGCTATCTGAATATTTTGTCACTTGCCCATTCAGAAATTAGAAGTGCTTTGTGTTCATTTCTCACCTGTAAGTATTTTGTGCCATGAGCTAACTACAGGACCTCCAAAAGCAAAAGTCTGCAACTATCTTTTAGGAAATATTTGACAATCCCTTAGGTCACCACAGCCTGGACTGCCTTTCTGTTCTCTCTTTCATCCCTTCGACCTTCTGTCATATCAGTGGGTAATTGAGCATCTGAATTCACAGATTTTATCCACAGATTTCTAGATTAGCACAGAATGAAGTGTATAAATGAAAATGTGATAGGCAATCCGAAAAAATGTGTACTGATCATATCTAAAGACTTATCATAATTTTACATTACCAAGAGTATAAATCTTTCAAAAGGGCAAATAACTCTCTGGCAAGGTGCAGGAGAGCATTTGACTTCCACATTTTGAGATGTAATTTTTATTGCCTGAACTCAGAGAGAATCCACACCTTGGCCTACAAAGGAATGGCTTCAGGCTCAATTCCTCATGGAAAGATCCCATAGCCAGGGAGCTGTTTGCCAATCCCTGCCTCCAGCACCCACCACAAAAGGCTTAGCCAGGAGAACAAGAGGATGCTAAATGTCTAGCTTCCTCTTGCAGAGGAGACTTCTTAATAATTAACATTAGATAAGATTTGGAGAAAGAATCAATGCTCCCAAATGAGGAGGGAAAGAAGGTAAAAAAATTAAATGTGAAAAAACAAGTCGTAGCCCTGAATGATGCCCTGTAGCAGTAAAGGAGGGAGGGAGGGAGGCGATCTACTTGCTGTCAGTGGCGCTCTGTGTTTTTCTTCACTGGATTCAGAGGGTCTTCTGCCTCCAAAAGAGGGATTGCCCAGGTGACAGAGGACTTGGGCACTCCTCTGACAGACTGTCGTGGTCCCTGAGCTGGCAGTTCATTTCTTGCCCCCCCAACGCTATTTCCAACACCCACCCACCTCCCACCCACTTTGCTGTGCAGTGCTGCACCGCGATCTGCACCCACCAGTGTGCTTTCTGCTGTGCATCTGCAGGTGGGACAGCTTGAAGTATCTCTTGTTGCACCCAGGGTAGGCACACATGAAGGGACGCTTCTCGTTCGTCTCGCTCGCCGATCGGACGATGGTCGGAGCGACTCCTGGCACCCTCCGGACGTCCTGCAGCGACAGAGACCTGCTGATGCAACCTGCAGTGCTTTCCAGCTCTCACTTAGCATGTTCAGAGACAAACAGTCAGAGCCACTTCGCCAGGACAAAGAGATACTTAAAAAGAGATCGTGCTGTAAACAGGCAGTTTTATTTGATCCTACATTAACGATCTGCAACCTTATCATACCTTAATCTGTTCTCTGCAGAGTGTCACGGTCATTAGAAGGTGAAATACAGTGAATTCTACTTAGTGAATTCTCTCACCAATATTTTATGTGTAATGGCTCACACCGTGACCTCCTGTACAGCCAAGCAATCCTGGCAGAACTCTTACTGGTATAGAAAATAGTTTTAAGCTTATACCACTCTAAGAGATAGAGGCAGAGTATTATTATCCTCTTTATATCAAATACTCGTATGAAGTTAAAGGGCAAGGAAAATAACATCTTGGATTAACACGACCTGATTAAAAACAAAACAAAAACAACTGCCTAGGTGGAGCTGATGAACAGTCCAGCCTTAATGCATTTTGGCCACTGTCACAATGTTCCATCAAAGATGATCTCCTCCTTCTGGGACAATTAACTTCCTTAAACAATGTCAACCACTTGCTTTTATTCACTCAACAAAAAGCTGGCTCGGGAACCTGTTTCTGAGCGCTTGACACGGAATTATGACTTGCTAAACTATACAGAAAAGGAAAAGGAGAAAAGATGCTATCTAAAAACACTGATGTACGTTGACAACACAAAGCAAGAAGAGACTGATATTCTGTAACCACTTTGCCATCGGTTTTAAGAAGGAATATCTTTTACAGTGGTATTTATTAATGATATGGCTGTCTCGGGAAGGAGGAAATTAACCCCCCTGAATGGCAAGTTCCTTCCAAATATTCACTCCTTACTTAGCCATTAGGACACAAGTCACATATTCTATTTTTGTTTTAAGGGAATACGTTTAAATTTGCAAGGTTTCAGAAACACATAAAAGCCAAACGTCATCTCACACTTTCATACACGTATATAGTTATCAAACACAGTCCATTGCAACCACAGAGGCTCCACATGGCCACAGTGATTGGAGCCAGAAGCTGGAAACGGGATCGTGTGTTTGGGACCATCCTGAGAAGCACGGAAGGAATATTGCCTTGCAGAACGAACTTCAGAAGAAGAAATAAGTGATTTTAAATTTACTGGGTCAGAAAGAAATCTTAAGTTGTAGTTCAATGGCTGCAGTGAAGCCAGGACACTTACAGAAAGCATTTCTTGGTAACACAGGGAAACCACGAATCAAGGATGGATTTGTAAATACCAGTGAAACACTAAATTAACGCTATAAACAGGCAGCAGTTTTACTGTTCTCCAAAGGAGAATGCCCCATTGTACTCACTTGTATGCCTCTAAAAACTCCATGGGTGTGTATTCTGTACTGGGCCCCACAGCTGTATAACATGGGAGCACTGTGGTTCTCATTTTCATATCCTGCTGTATGGCTGCAAATAAAGAGGGGAATAATGGAGAAATTAAATTCAATATTTTTCAGTACTCAGCTCCAGGTGAGAGGTTTCATTTCTTACGTCAGTGATAACAAATGCAGAGTTCACTTTTATGGCCATAATATCCAAGTTCAAATTAAATTCACCAAAGGAAACCTGCTCTGCCTTCAGATGGATCTGTTCCCACTGGCACACAATGCACTTACTCTGTACATACATCTATTAGTATCCACCAAGATAGTTCAGGAAAAAAAAAAAAAAAAGGAAAATAAATTTAAAAAAAAAATTGTCATGATTTGAACTCTGATGTATTGCCACAAAGATTTTAGGTAAGAGGGAAAAATTCACATAGCACCATAACAGTGTCATGTGCACATGTACACATTATTTATCAGTTAAATGTGGGGCTGGCTATTGCAAATATCTTTTGGAATGAGCAAAATGCCTCAAGTTTCACATTAAGTGCAGTGGATTTTTGTCAGCACCTCATGACTCAGATATTACCAGATACTACCAAGAAAGTGATGACATTTATAAGAATAGCAGTCATGTACTCATAAACAGAGATTACAAATCAGTGTCTAAACTATTTATCCCACAAATCAGCTTGCAGGATGCACTACAAATTAACCCTTTATTTAAAAAAAAAAATAAAAATCAGCCTGTCCCTACTAAGTATAAATTTTCAAGATTCCCCATGCAACACATTGATTTTAAAAATCTGCAACTTTTGCTGCGTTTTGTGCGTGTCACAGCCATACGTTTTGTCTAATTATGTTCTTCAAAATCCTGTGTTCTCCTGTCCAGAACGTTGGGACATCGCTGTGTTTCCTGTTTGCAGCCTTCTTAATGTCCAAATTCTGTGAATGCGTTCAGGTTTTTCATTTCTGAATGAGTATGTTACATTAATGTGTACGTTATCACATGCAGAAATATAGATTGGCAGTGGTAAGTGTACATGTCTTACACAGCACCAGAAATTGGAAAGTGCAGAACAAAGCCCAAGGGCACCCATCTAGGGACGAAGATGGATATGTAGGATGTTATCCCAGTCTGTGCCAAATGCTTGCAATAGCAATTTGAAGGGGTCCCTGAGGCCCAGACTCTCATTTCACTGGTTCCTTCCTTTCTCTTCACTCAAAGTTCACGTGCAGAGTAGAATTACAAGGAATTTTTTAAACCTCTTAAGTGATTTGCAGAACAGGCAGTGGAACTGGAACATGGGACACGTCTAAAGGGTCTGTGAGCCCTGGTAAAGAGGAAAGGAGCAGCAAATCCTGGCTCCACCTGACTGTTCAAAGCAAAGCCTACACCTTTTGGGAGGCTATGCTCTGTTTATCTCAATTTTAAGCAGTAAACAGGTAACCATAATGAAAGAAGTTATAGAGGGGTGGCAAGAGAGCATCTCTGATCTGTAGCAATGTCTGTAATAATAGAGAAAGAAGATGCCATTATCTGATTTAAACGGATTAAACTCTTCTGTAGATATGCACCATGTCCAAATAAATAGGATCTCCTCTCTCCCTAGGGCCTTTTGCACCCCAATACAAGTCACAAATTACCATTTGCTGTCACCATTTGATCAGTTCAGGTTCCCCACACCAGCATCAATTTGTCCTCTCTATTTAAAGGCAGCCAGTCTGTACATTTTAAAAAGAAAAAGGGGAGGAGGAAGGGTGTTGAAAACACCCACCCTATGGTGATACACATGTTGATCAAAAATTACACAGTGCATTTTAAAACAGAAATGAAAGGAGAACCAGCATCAATAAGGATGCAGCAGAAGCTATTGCTGACCTATTGCAATCAAGGGTAAATATGAACTGCAGCGTTGGTCACCCTGAGTAACCATGAAACCTCCCATTCACACCTGTCCTAACAACCTTAAACACCACAATAAACAACAGACACAAAGTCAGATAAGAAAAATTCCCAGGACAGAAACTTTAGAGGAAGGAGCAGGAATATGCAGTAAAAGCTCACACCATAAAACACAGCCCCACTTTCCCTCCAAATTCTCATGGTTTTCATCTTTCAGTGATAACCTTCCTTGTAAAGAGCAGTCAGTTCTGAAATAATTCCTCCCAGGAATAAGAAACAGAACAACGACCCTGCCTGTGCCCTAAGGAATGGCTCTATGAATGAGAGGTATCCTCCAGATGATCTCTATCTCAATTTTTATTGCACAGACAGGTGGCCTTCTTGAACATTCAGCCTCTTACACATTTCCTCACGTTATTCCTAGTTATACTTCACTAAAACTGTCCATACAACTGCAAAGCTGTGAAGATTAAAACCTGTTTTCTGAGCCTCTAGACTCATAATATACAAAGTCCTTAACCAGCTCCCTAGGAAAGACACTTTAATAATCAAAAGCCCTAATTCCCACTTAATATTGGGCACATTTCCATCAGCTTTGGCTGGTACTCAGCGTGGCCATATGGCTGATGACAGCAAAATGGATCACGAGAGATTTCTTGGTTAAAATACTATTTATTCATTATGAAGCACTATGGAATAACCTGACCTTGGGGGAGATAGAAATTAACAGGTGGCTATTCCTTCCAGTCAGTGGGAAACTGGAACACTGGAGGAGGATTTTTCCACAAACCATCCCTACAACGCTGCTCCCTCGAACTTCAGCCTTCACTCTGCATCGATTGCAAACTCCTTGTGAAAGGCAATTCTTTCTCTCCCAGATTCTTCACTCTGTGCATCCATGACATATGCCACAAAACGTGCACCACAGTTGGCACAGTTGGCTTGTTTCATGTGGCTGGAATTTATATGCCATAATAAAAGCAGTGGTAGAAGAGCCGATATAAATCTGAATACATTATTAAACTCAAACAGCCGCTTTATTGCACACGAGAGATAATGAGCAGACGCAGCGCCACAAACGTGAGCAATACAAGTAACTGGTGGATTCATATCTTCAGTACATTAACTAGATGGAAATCTCCAGAGGGCAGGACATTTCTAAACTGTCATCTTTTCTGGTCTGGCACTCTGTGTTTAACCAGGCAAAGAGACAACGCCTGAAATGCTCGGGGCACCAAATCCATACATATAACAATGAAAAATCATCCTGATAGACTCCCAGGACCAGATGACAGCCTAGATCTCCACCAAAGCACATGTTCTCTCTCAGCAGGACGGGCTGCTCAGACAACACCACAGCAGCCTGGAGAGCTGCCAGTGGAGCCACTCGCTGCCCCGCTGCAAGTGCACTCAGAGAGCACAGCCAAGGCTCCTGCACTGAGCCTCACCCTGCTCCGAGGGCTCAGCAGCTCCCAGCAGAAACCAGCTAAAGCCAGGGGGGTGATCAGGGAGCAATTGAAAAAAAAAAAAAAAAAAAATATTCCCAGTAAGGCCTCACAGTCCAGTTCTGCCTTTACTTGTAAATACACAACTCCCTTTGACTTCAATACAAAGGCAGAAGTGGACTATAAATATTTCGAGTTCGGGTTAGTTGGTGAAAAAAGGACTGGGTATATTTTATCCTCTGGATCTGGACAGCCAGAAACAGACCTGGAAACAGAGCCATAAAATGTAATTCTGGATAGCTGGGAAACAAAGGCTGAGACTTGCACAACACGGAATGCTAAGGAAAGGCTCTGAGCTGTAGAGTATTTAAAGGGCTTGCATTTACCATTAGCCCAGCAAATCCTTAACACTCGGAGAGTAGCTCTTTTAAAATGATTAATCTCAAAGCCGTACAGATTGTACAAAGATTAATAAAAATGAAGGTTTTACAGATGAGAATGTGTGACGAAAAACAGAGCAGCTTTAGAGAGTTGTATCAATCTAAGTGGTTATAAAAAAAAAACCTCATAAAAGATGACATTCTAATCTGAATATTTTAAAAAATAATCAAGCTGCAATTTCTCTCTCACACCATTTTTACTTTGTTAGACTGAAATTGCCTGTCTAATGTATAAAGCAGTTACAACTTAATCTGAAGAATTAAGCTTTTTATTATTATTTCATAAACCAAAAAAGGGAAGCTTTAGGGCACACTGAGGAGAGTTAGAAAATTTCAGATGAAATGTGAATACACATTGATTCATGGGATTCAGACTTGGACGAATAAAAAAAAGCTAGAAAGCAAGATTACATAAAACAGGCACCACATTAAGCCTCAATTTAATTGTGTTTCAATGCAGGAACAGGAATTTTAGGGTTTAGAAACAGAGCCAAAAATGAGGCAAAGTGAGGGTGTGGGCTAGTCCCGTTGATAACAGAACATAAAGGAAGAGAAGTAGAGTTAATTCCCTCTGCTAAAATATTTACCATCCTAGCACCCTGGGAAAAATACATATGGAGACAGCAAAAAGATTCTGATTAGTTATATAGAAGAGCCTGTTTCTGCCTGGTTTTTGTCTAATACTATTACAGAGGGTGGAGCTGCATTTTTATCTGTACTTTCCAAGGCAAAGGAATATTAAAAAACATGATTTCACAGATTAGAGCCCTTCTGCCATCTTCAGTGAGAGGACCAGCTGGCTGATGAAAGGAAGGCTCTGGATTTTCAGGGGACCTTCGTATTTCTGATTTCAATAGTCTTTCTTTGGTTTGGGTATTTTTACCACTGACCTGAGTGGAATCAGGATTTCACCCAACAATTCCCTTCAAAATGAGACCCTCAGCTATCAGTGGGAAAGGATCAATTCAGTATTAGAGACAGTAGGTTATTGGCCATTTCCAGTTCATCTTGACTGCAAAACTGAACCCAAGTAGGAAGTTTTGCACCTCAAAATGTTACTAATAACACCACCAAAGCTAAACAGAAAAACCTTTGCAATTCACTCCTAAACAAAACAAGTTTTCACTGCCTTGTTTTAGATGCAGTTTTAAAAGTGTTCTACAGAGATCATACCTAATACGCCTTCCAGTGAGCATGAGAAAACAGAAGTAAATAGCAATTTCCACGGAACATGATGAATACTTAACACCCAGCCAAAACCAAAAGGGGAAACCCAACATTTTGTCTGGTTATACACTCGGTTTCAGATGACTGTGGGAAATATGGATCAAAGCTTTTTGCTCAAGCAGTTGAGGAGACAATTTTGTCAAGTATTGCTGTTGGGAATGTAGCTACACTTCTTGTCTACCATGCCATATAATTTCCTGCTAGTTATCAGTTATTTTCATGTCACTTTTATAACTCGTTGAAATATCAAGGGGGGGTTTATAGTCATGAGGTCCACCCTTACAGCTCCTATGCAAGGAAGCAGTGTTTTTCATATTGTATTAAACAAACAAAAACAAACAAACAAACAAACAAAAACTATAAAAATATTAAGGGCAGAAACAAGTTGAAAATGTGGGACATGCATTTTGAGATGTTTGGGACCGGAGTTCTCAGGGTAATAAGCAAAGGACCCACTGACTTTCCTGCAACAGTACAAATCTAATCTCAGCTGCTCCAAACAAAATACCGCAAAATTAGGAACAAATCATCAGCAAACAGTCTGAGGAGATAAAATCCAGTTTTCCAGGGGTGTTTATTGCCTTAGCAATGAAGCTTTCCCTTCAGGTTCTTGAAGCTGCCAGCTCGCACACAACAAGCCCACCCTCCCTCTTGTCTACCCGAAGTTCAGGAGGTGACAGAGAGGTCCCTGGACAAACAAGCAACACAATCAACACATTAGTTCACAAGGCACTGTTCTTCCCTCACATGAGTTATAAGAGCGACCTGAGCTCAATCAGAGCTCCATTGGGTTGGCATTCAGAACCTAAATGAAAATCTAAAACGCAGATTCAGGTCACTTGGACTCTTTAGCAGAAGTAGTGGGTTGTCTTCTTCCCCAGGGACAGCTCCTTGCAGAGAGAAGCTCATCTTGGGCCATCAGGCATCCCTTTGGTTTGCCAGCAAGTAGAAACATCTAAAACTCATGGCTGCAGCCTTTTCCATGTGCTTGCCCATTTACACCTCTTTCCCCTTCCCCTGCCAGTCTTGTCACGTTGCTCTACTCTGCCAGAAGACAACATCTCACTTCACCTCAGATGTATCTCTTCTCCACTTAGCAATGGCTGGTCAGGGACTCTATTCCATGCCTTTTACTCCCACCTCTGCTTGCCTTAGGCCACGCCTTCCACAGATTCCTAAGGCTCACAGCTACCGAAAGCACTCAAAGACCAAGCTCCACTGAGACAAAGGAACTTCTTGCTGTCTGTTCCAATATCCAATATTAAAATAAATTTCCATGGAGGAAAAACCATTTGGGAAAAGCAGACTTCTATAGCCTTAAAGACATAAGCTGAAGAAGGCTCTGAGCAGATAAAATCATTCAGTAGTTTAGGTGCCAGGCTCTTGCTTCTGACAACACACAAAGAGGGCTGTTCCTAAGCTTGCAACTCAACAAGAATGATTTTCACAACGATCCAAAAGGACACAGTTGTGGACACCTGGCAGTACTTCTCTCCCAATTTCAAACTTTCGATCTGGGGTGAGGAGATTCTGGAGCTCATCACTTAAATATTGGCAAGAATGTAAAGATCTAAACCCAGAATGCTCTCAGATAAACTGCTGGGTAAATTCAGCATAGAAACTGCTAACTAAGGTACCTGAAATGCAGCAGGCAACAGCTTCATTTCACTGCGTTAAACTTGTGCTGAACATGAACCCAGAAACCAAGCTACTGACCTGGGCTGCTGTCAAGTATAAAGTGTATGACCCGTAAGTTTTATATCATTGCAGAGTTCTCTAACTGTTTGCAGAACTTACTGGCAGTGTGTTCTTCCTTCTTATAATGTGCAAAAGCCTTACTGAAGCCAGGAAGAGCTGCTGGGGAGAACTGAAGGCGAGGAGCTAAACAGGGACTGTCATCGTTGGACAGAATCTAGAAGCTCTATATTTCAACGGAAAGATTGATTCCAAAATTCTTAAATTACAACTACAAGATTGAGAAAAGCATCTGAAATACTAAACGCCTGGGAATCACTTATGAACAGTTCATATATTTTAAAGATGTAAATCTGGGGAAGAATACCTTATGTTCATGGCAACTGAGATTGGAGGTACTGTGTATTGTAACTCTCAGCCAGAAAAGACAGATAACTATTTTGGCTCGTATTACCAGTGATGAGGCTATGTCTAGCACTGATTTTCCACAGATTCTACAATCTTGGCCTATACCAAAACTTTCAGCTTTGTTTTACCATAGATCATTCATCTTGATTTTTTTTCCCCCCCCTTTTCATGCATCCTAGGTCACATACTTTACACTGCTAACAGTCTGACTCCTGGACAAGTAAGAAGCCATTTATTTTGTTCAGTACTCCTTTAATATTTCTATTGTGACTTTTTTTTTTTCACTGAGTTCCCCAAAGAATAACCTCTTCCTTGCTTTAATAACTTGGACCTCGGTCAAGGTTGATGTGTTTCTCCATTTTGCAGGATATTTTCTTCAGAAGAGACAAAACAGTGTCTAATACTGAAATGACTGATCTTTAAAGGGTACAGTTTAAAGAGGAAATCAAAAACACTTATGGGGGGAAAAAAAAAGTAGGAAATAACCTTTAAAAGAGGGGATCAGCAGCAAAGACAGTGAACTGTACACAACTGTAGGATTTTGGGATCTTCTCTAACCATAAGAGAGCTCCTTGACAGACATCTCCAGGCTCAATTCTCTCCTTCCCTTCAACACAGATAGTTTACTATGTTACTATCTTCTCCCTGTAACCTTCAAAGCACCGTTTGTGAATGAGCTAGAAGCAGATCCGTAACATTTTTTTCCTTCATCACACGACAGCACCGTACACAAAGCCCACCTTGAACTAGAATGTTCACATTTATGGTCGAGCGCATGAAAGCTCAAATCTACGCAAGGTTTTCCTTGGCCTCTCTCGTTGTTCACTTGGGGCACCACAAGCTCAGGCGCCGAGAACATCCCAAAGGTGGCGATACCTGCCTTCGGTGTGTGGGGGAGTTTTCACAGCCAATTATCTACTCAGAGCAGTGAATTCTACACTCTGTGGCTCTCTCTTGGCTAGGATGGAAAGGTGGCTCTTTCACCCAGGGTGGCCATCGCAGACCAAACGATGGCGAGGACGCGGTTGTGCCTCAGCCTCGCGTGGTCTCGGTCCCGCCCCACGCATGGAGGATCCCTGATCCCGGCAGGGCTGATGGAGGCACCGCAGCCTGACCCCCTCGCCCATGGGCCGCCACCCCGGCGGGGCCCCGCGGCGCCTCGGAGCCTTCCTGCCCGCCCAGCCGCAGGAAGCCCCGCGGGGGAGGCGGGCCGGAGCCTCTTCCCGGCAGGTGGGAGGGCGACAATGGCCGGGAGGAAGGAAGCCGGGAGGCGGCCGGGCCGGGACACAGGACGCAGGGCCCGGCGAAGGCAGGGAAAGGGAAGAGGGATGGTAGGAAGGGGGCGACAGCTCAAGGAGGAGAGCGCGAAGGGGCCGCGGCTGCTCCTCTGGGACGGGTCCAGGGAGCGGGAACGGGCACAGCCCATCCCTGCCCGGGCACCCCAGCCCGGCCCCGGCGGGACGGGGAGGCTGCGGCGCTTCGCCTGGGAAACACCCGGGGCTGGGCTAGCATGGGAGCGGCAACCCCAGCCCTCAGCCCAGCCCATTGCAGGGATTACCAAAATCCCGGCAAATGAGCCACTCTCAGGGCCGGACGGTATTCTTTTCGTGCAAGTGATAGGATTCAAGTCGTAAAATACAAAATAAAGTTAGCTCAATAACACAGCTACGCCAGACCAACAGGTTAGAAGAGAACAAAAGCTCCTTACCCCTTCAGTGTGGATCCCAAGTTCATTTGATTCCATGTCATGCATTCAAGCTGCGAGGTCATTTGGTACAAATTGTCGCTGTTGTGAAAACATGTAGAATTAGAACCAAAGTTACAGATATGAAATAAAAAACAATACATCGAGATATCAACAATTTCTTTGTTATTAGTTTTAAATATAATTATCTAACAGTAGAAAGTGAATTTATTTTATATAATCCCTTTATCTAGGTATTAGGAATTTAAAAAAAATAAAATAAAAGGCAATAAAAGAAAATAAAGGCTGTGGATCGAAAAGTCCCTTTGAATCTGCAAGCCTGACGATTTTTAAACAGCTGGAAATAGAGACATAACATTTTTTCCTTACAGAAGAATAATTTCCGATATTGACACATTGAAATGAGTGAAACGAATGTAGGCAGCCGGGCGGACTAACGCAGCGGATTATTTGTTTTAAAAAGGCAAATCTGTTAACTGTTTTAACCAGGAGTGCGAGGGACCACGTGGGTAATGGAGCGAAACAGCTATCGTGACTCATGATGGATGTTACTACATAGAGGGGCTTGACAAGAGGGAGAAAAATGGAGTGGCTGAGCGATAAACGAAGCTCGCCGCTGGAACAGGCTCCTTCCCCGCCGGTACACACCGAAGGCAGCCCGGCGGCAGCAGGAGGAGCAGCCCCAGCCCGCGGCTTCCCCGCCACCGGAGCGGCCAACGCGGGCAGCGCGGCCGCGGAGCCCCGGGAGCGCTGCCCGGCCAGGCAGGTCTCCACCGGGCCGAGGAGATGCCGCTCCTCCCGGGGCAGGTTCCCCCGCTCTGGGCTCTCCCCGCAGCGCAGCTCCCCGGCGAGCGGCGGGGGGGACGAGGCGGGAACCCCCGGCCCTTCAGCCGGGAGATGTGATTGATGCCGGGGAACAGCCGCTCACAATAAACGCAAGTCTCCCCGTTGATTAATCACACCTAAAATCGCTTGACTTAGGCGGTGAATTTATCTCGTTCTGTTGTTAGAAGGGGGTACTTTTTTCTTTTTTTTTTTCTTTTTCTTTTTTTTTTCTTTTTTACTTCGTGGCAGGTAGAAGCGACCTAAAAAAGCCAGATTCCAGTGGGAAGCTTTTGCATATAAAAACAAATTAAGTGACTTCAATCTCGAAGTATGCATAATATCATTTGTCAGTATCACTGGACACTATTATTCATTAGTATGTCTGAAGTGCTATTATGCTACTACAATGTCCTGCATATCAGCTCAGGAATTGTTAAACTCTCCTGCAGTTTCCCCATTTGCAATAGCAGTCCGTGCTGGTCTGTGCCAACTACGTTTTGCAATTCCACGAATTCTTCCTGTAATGCTGCTGTAATTAATTCCTCCAGGACCCTGATTTTTATTAGAAGTGCCCGCCCGATGCATTTACAGCAGGAGATTTCCCTTTAACTTTCTTTCGCTTGACAGTTCATTTATAAGAGCCTCCCCCACAATATCCACTTTTTTTTTTCCCCCCCTCCTTTGCTTTTTCAATAAAGCAATACACTTATTCATCTTGTCACAGCTCGCAGCCACTGTATTCCATGCCGCCTTCGGGTGACAGTGTCCAAAACAAACCAGCGCAGTGCCCATGGCCAGGGGACACCGCAGCCCCCCCGGCCAAACCCCCTCCCGACCCCCCCGCGGTACGGCCGCGCTTCGCTCCTGGCTGTGCAGAGCCCGACCTGCCTTCAGCCTCCGAGGGGAGCCCGGAGCGGCTCCCGGGAAAGCTGGGCGTCGTGGGAAGCACTGGGAGATACAGGGCGAGCAGAACTCCGCTCCTTCGGCTAAACCCCGCTCTACCGCAACCGGAGCGACCGGAACGGGGCGGCCCCGGTTCCTCGCACCGCTTGTAGCTCCCAGTGCGGCAGGAGCCGGGGGATGGGTGCGGGGGGAGCAGGTGCTCGGGTCGGACCCCACGCCAGCCCGGCCCGGCGTTTCAGCTGCTCGGCTGGAACAGAAAGAGAAGTTTAACTCGAGGCCCCGAGAGCGGATTCCCGCGGGATGCGCTGCCGACTGCCGGGTGGGGAATACCCCGGGACAGGGATGCCCGCGGAAGAGCACCCGCACTCCCCTAACACAGGCTGCAGAGGCGGTCTGTGCCATCTCTGCTGCTGGCGGTGGTTAAGGGGAGAAACCCTTTTTCCGTGCTGAGCCACGGCCCGGCGAGGTTTCCATCCCGAACAAACCGGAGCTGCCCAAGCTTTGGCTAAGTCGTGGGAATCGGCCCTGGGGGGGAGGCAGGTGGGCACTGCCGGGCTCCGTGCCCCTTAAACCCGGAGGCAGGAACGGCCGGGGGCCACCGACTCGGATTGAACACCTGGCATCTGACATGACAGAGAACAGGGTGTCCCTAACGCCATTTACGCCTCGCCATGGCCTATTATTGACACTACCCTGAAATGATCTCATGGAATTAACAGCTCCGCTCAAAATCTCGGTGCTGGATGAGGTTTGAGTGATGAGGAGGAAAGCAGGGTCTCCAGGGATATGCCTGCGCTGATTCCAATCTGAATCCTTGGCCCTTCTAACGGCCACAAAGAAGACACTAAAAATAACTTATTTTCATTACAGAGATGCTTTTAAAGAGAAACGAGAGGAAGGGGGGGAACATTTCTACAACGGGGATTAATGTAAGTTGGAGTGGAATAAAAGGAAGTCAACGCTGAGCAAAAAGGGAACTTAAAAGGAAACCAGTAGTAGATCATATAGAGTTTGTTTTGGCCTGCACTGCAGTATTACCGAGTTCTTGACCTCTGCACAGAAACAGCTATAATCTGAACCGAGACTCCTCCACTTTTAGAGTCTTTGCAAGTGTGACTCACAGTAAATTTTCAACATCGAGCATGTTTACTACATTAAACAGCGCGAGGTAGAAAAGTTCACATCACCATCTTAATGGACCCACAGACGCACACTTGCGATCTGCGTGGTTTTGTCATCCGTGTCCAGCTACCAACCACAGGCGCAGGGCTCCCTGGCAGCACAGCGGGCCGCGCTGTAAACAGAGAGCAGAGAGCCGAGGCGAGATATTTCAGAGATAGTTTTGCTTCCAGTATAAGAACTACAATCTTTTAACCATTTCCTTCAAGCTGCCGCCTTCCCCACTGCTCTGCCTCGCTCCGGGAGGGATGGCGAGCTCTCTCCCCGAGTGCCCCCGCACTGTAGACGGGCATCAGCCGGGCCGGGAGCTCTGCTGGCGGAGGGACCCTCCTGCCCACGCCCACCCGCGATCCTGCGCGGCTCCCGCGGGGAGCAGGGAAGCCGAGAGCGGTCCCTTGCAGCCAGCGGAGGAGATGGCGAGCAGCAGGGAGAGAGCATCGGATGGAGGTGGCTCCCTGTACACCTCCTCGCGGTGCTCTCTCACTTCAACTCTGCCCGCCGGAGCATCACCCCTCGGGTCGTTTTCGACACGACGAGGGTGACGGAGAGGTGGCCCTGACAGGACTGTGCGAGGAGGAGCAGACCCGAAGCCTCACCTGGGGGTGGGCGAGGGACCACAAACCTCCTCCAGAGAGGAGGCGGCGCAGGGCGAACACCGGCCGGCGCATCCCGCGGGAGAGGGAGGCGACACCTCCCGCCCCCGACCCCGTCTCCTCCGCCACATCACCCCCCTCTCCACAGCTAAAAGCGAACGGTAGCGCCTGCCGTCCCCAGCCAGCCCGAGGAAGGAAGGACGGACCTCCCCCCGACTCCGGGGGTGAGCATCCATCACGGCTGGCCCCGGCGCTCAGAATGCGGCGACCGAGCAATCACTTGTCAAAGCAGGGGTGTCAAACTGAACTGCGAAAAGAAACCTTCGCAAAAGAGGTGCGGAACAAATACGGTCTTGAAAAAACAAAACAAAACAAAACAACAATACAACCAAACGACAATAATTTCGCCAAATCAATATAAATATGGATAAGGACAGAGCAACCTTTTTCAGGGCTTTGGGGATGTGGCAAATGAGTCCCCTCCCTTTCTGCACTGCAACTACTCATCCACAGGAAGAACACGTGTGTTAGGAAGACCGTTTTTTTTTTTTCCTAGGCGTTTTTGAATATGTTTTTTAGGGGGGCACTTATTAATCTCCTTTATTAAGGGGAGGCCGCACCGAGCTCGCCCACCTGTGCGGGCCTCAGTGCGGGAGCTCGATAGGGCTGCCCTCGACTTACAAGTTCTGCCTGACTTACACCCCACACATCAGTATTGGCTCCTGTGAGCTTTAAGGGCTTAAATTCTTATCATCTCAGAGCAAACCGTAAACCTTCCAGGGAGCAGGGCAGGATCAAGCCTGAGGTCGGGAGGAAATCTGACCTCAGGTGCGGGTCCCCAAGCGCCGGGTGGGAGGTGGCCGCGTTAAAGCGGTGACACCGCTGTGCTCACCCCCTGCCCGACGTCTCCTCGCTGGAGGCACATGGGGGAGAGAGCTCTCGACACTGTCAGCGGTCTCCTACGGGAATCACACCTCCCAGGTGTTGCAGCTTCCAGGAGCGGGGCGATGGAGAGCCCCGGGGTCCGGTGGGACTGGGGAGAACTGGGTCTGCCCGTGGCAGCTCGGAACTGCCGTCTCCGAGCCTCCCTGCAAACCATATTTATAGATTTCCCTGCGCGGCGAGCAATCTCTGTCACTTCAGCGCAGGAGTTCGCCCCGCCAATTATTCTGCAAGCTAATCTCTCTGGATAGGCTTCTTTCCTTCCTTCATTACCTCATTCCCTCCTTCCCTTGACGTCAACTCACGTTCATTAGCGAAGGGGCTTCTGGAAGTGACAGAATTTTGTTGTCTCACGTCCAGTGTTGATTAATCAGAGATGATATAACCGGCCTACAAGAGAAGCCGCTCGCAGCTTCCTTCTCAGAGGCACATTGTTTTGTGTGCGAGAGTTACTTAGCAACTTCAAGATACGGGACTGGCTCCAAGTTCACAAAAAGTTGAAGAATAAATTTTGGGAAACTTCTTTTACTCACTAAACACGTTGTAAAACTCCAACGCCCAGCCCCCATGTCAGACCGAAAAAAAAAAAAAAAAACCCAAACCAAAACGGGAAGCCGCGCTTGCCACGGGCCCATCTGTTGGCAAAGAGATTTTGTTGCTTGCAGCAAAGCTCCAGATGCACCTTTCTCCCAGCAAGGAAATCCGATAGGTTTATTGCCCCGATTTCAATAAATAACCTCCCTGCAGGCCAGTTCCCATCACTTCTGGGAGCCATCGGAAGGGCTCTTGGCCGCTAGACGAAGCCCTCGGACGGAGCCGAGTTTTAATCCCGTGTACCACGCTCTGCCCATCACCGCTGCTCACCAGCCAGTGCTCCCTCACCTTCCCGGCCTCGGGGAAGAGCTCCAGGGCTGCGGGAAGAAGGCGCAGGGCCCAGGCCGGCAGCGGGGCCCTGCACCCCGGGGCTCAGCTGGGCTGTCCCGGCTAAATCCCAAACCTATCGCGCCGGGGGGTACGGGGCAGGCGTGCTCCAAGGAGAACGGGCAGCCTGGCTCCCTTCTCCCAGAGGTGACCGGCACCTGCCACCAGAGAGCGGCTCCCCCGGGATGCTCTGCCAGCGCCGCCGTACCCCGTGAACTCCGGCCCGGGAGGGCGAGAATTGACCGGGAAATCTCCGGGACACGTCGGGGCCCGGGGCGGAAGGCGCCGAGTCTTTTTTTCGTTTTGTGGGGTTTGGGGGGTTGTTTTGTTTGGGGTTTAGTCTGTTTGTTTATGGTTTAGCTTGTTTGGTTTGGGGGGGGTGGTGTTTCTTTGTTTGGTACGGTTTGGTTTTTTACGTGCGAATCTTTTTTTTTTTTTTTTCTTTTGAGAAGGGTAAAAATAAATCTGTTTCCTTGCATAAAGGATAAGCTGTTTGAACGGCATGCGGGGGAGAGAGGCCGCGTCCCGGCAACAACCCGCGCGAAAGGAGGGAAGGCAAAGCTCCCCTGCCGGCGAAGGTACCTGTTGTAGGGGGTCCGGAGGAGCAGGGCCTGGCTGCCCGTGCAGCTGTCGGTGGGGGTGTGACAGCCGTACACCGGGGGAGGCACCGAGTACTGCTGGTCCCCTGCGGAGAAAGCGGCACAGAGTCAACCCCCACGGCCACCGCCCGCCCCTCCGCTTGCCCCGCGCTGCCGAGGGGGCTCCAGGGCTCCGTCCTCCAGCATCGGGGCATCTGTGCCAGGCCTGCAGGGCGCTGGGGCAGCGGTGCCACTCCGGAGCCACCCCGGATTGCCAGCCAGGCGGCAAAGCCCTTCGAGGCGGGCTCCCGCGGAGGATGAAATTACCTAGGGAGGGCTGCTGGCTGATGGGGTCCTCGTGTTTGAAGGAGTGGTTCGTAAACTGAGCGGCGGGGTGGGACGGCGTGTGGCCATAGCTGGGGGTCCCGTCAAACGCCACGGTGCTGTAACCTGCCGGAGAGACCACAGCGGGGTTAGCAGGCGCCCCCCGGCCAAGCCCCCCCACTCCGAGCAGGAATCGAGAGAGAGGAGCCCACGCCCGGCCGAGCGCCACGGGCTCCCAAATACTTCGCGATTATCGCACCCGCGGGGCTGCTGCCCACGCCGAGGAACAGGACAGGGCCAGACCGTGCCCCCTTCGTTCGCTCCCCCACCGCCCCTCTCGGCACACGCACATCGCAAGGCTGCGGGCGCTGGAACCCCCCCTCTTCCCCCCTCGGGGAGAGCCGAGCCGGGCTGCCCGCTCCGAGGGGCGGAAAGTCGGAAGTCTCCTTCGTGTTTAAAGAGAACAGATCGGCTTCGGTAATAAAAAAAGGATGTTTTCATTAATTGTTGCTCATATTAAAGAGGAAGATTCCCATCTGCTCAGTGTACTCATCTGGCGTTTCCAATTTAGAAGTTACCCTTTAATCTTGCCTTTTTTTTTTTTCTTTATTTTTTTTTTAAGAGCAGCTTTCTGAGGAGTCTGCAATAAAGAGGCGGAATGTTACATGCAAAAATAAAACTCCTCCTTTCAGTGAAAATTGCTCTCCAAAATAATAAACAGCCTATTTTGTTTCCTACACCGAGCAGATTCAGATGGAAAGAGACCACCTCTGCTGACCCCGGGCCGACACGGAATCGTAAATCAGGTGCTTGGACACCAACTTTCATTAATGACTTGGAGCTGGCTAAACAACTTCAGCTAAAAAAGTAATTACAAAGTAATATTATCTCAGAGGCTTCTCAGCTCATCAGCATTTACCCCGAGAACCAAGCTCCTCTGAGAGTCACTCTTTAAAAAAAAAAAAAAACACAAAAACCAAAACAAAAAAAACAACAAAACAAAACGTCCGACGCGGGCTGGGAAAAGAAACCAAAGGGACTACGAGCGCTCCCTCCCTCGCACTCCTCTCCCTTAACCTGCTTATTCCAGCACGGCCATCCTCCACAGACCCGTCTGGATGGGCCTTGTGGCTGGAGAGGGATTTTGTTAGTCGAGAGGGAACACTCGGGACTGTTTTCAGGCGCTTCTCTCGGTTCTCCTTCGATGCCGGGTGCTCGGCTCAGGGCAGGTCTCTGCTTCACCGCCGCCGGTCGGTGATCACAGCGGGTTTCAGAGAGAATAAAATGCAGAGGCAGCAAAGGCATCTGAATGTTGCCTCTCCATTTTATTCTCTCTGCAGACAGGCTGGATCCAGCGACATCACAGGACTTCATTAACCTGCGCGGCCGAGCAGGAGAAATGAAGGGAGCAACGGGGAGGGGGGGAAAAAAAAAAAAAAAAAAAGCCAAAAGACTTTGAAACCTTCACCTTCGCGATGATTTTAAGTCGGTCCTGAGACTGCAGGGCTAGGATAGGAGTGGGACTGACTTGTTCCCGGCCAAATGTCCCTCACATCCCCCTGACCCCAAGAGCAGAGCTCCTGTCGTGGCGACGCGAGGAGCGTTGACAGGCCGGTACCTTACGGGCTCCCCATCCCACAGCTGTTTCTCGCTCGTTATCTCCTCCCTCAGCCCTCGGGGTGGAGGCTCAGCCTTCAACTCCCTTTTCCCCATTTCCCTGTGCCTCTTTTTTTAACTTTCAGAAAACACTGACACTTTCTACGTTACTTTTGGCCCGCCACAGAGTTTCGGTGACCTTCAAAACTCAGCTCAGAGCAGAACGAGGTTTTGGCCGCATTTTCCGGTGTTGCCTGACCCAAAGCTTCAGGAATGTGATAAGAAAGTTGAGTTCTGAACCGAGATGCCGATAGCGAGGTCTCTTTAATTAGGGCGTTATCAGAACCAGTCCTGATTAAAATGTGCTGAAAATAATTGAAAGTTGTACATCTGTTGGAGAACGGGGCCTGCTGGAGGCATCCAGTTGTTGGAGGAGCCCAGCTGGATGAAAGGCGAACGAGAAGAGGAAAACTGGGCAGAGGTTTCAAAGCCTTAGTTTCCTAACCCCCCCACCCCATCCTAGACTTGGCAGAAATATCATCACAGAGCCAAGGTAGCGTCTTTCCCACGGTTGGAGGAACCGTATAAAAAAAAAAAAAAAAAAAGAGTTCAACCTTGAGGAGAGCCAAAGCAAGAACATTTTATCCATCCACAAAAAGAAGAAAAAAAAAAAAAAAAAGAAAAAAGAGAAGGCAAACACCCTTTGCCGAATTCCTCCTTGCCGAAGGAGGAGCACCCTCTCTGCGTGCCGCTGAAAATAATTGTGGCTAAGCCGCAGTGCTACATGTGCGAGGAGAGAGCCCCGAGCCGAGGGGAACCCCCTCTCTCCGCACCGAGGCACCTTGGCCTGGCAGAGCCCGGCAAGGAACCGGGACACCGTTCCCTGCTCCCCGCCACGGAGCCTTCCCCAGGCTCCTGCAGGGCCTCGATGCCGAGGGCCGTGGAAGTGCGGAGGTGTCAGCCCCTCCGTCCCGGCTCTCCGGGCACGCACAGGTGCGGGGGTGTGCGGGGCTGGCGATGCCTCGGGCCGAGCACCCGTTTCTCCTCGGGGTGGTTAAGCAGGACGGCGAAGGGTCGCAGCTGTTTTGTCCCTCACTAACCCAGGGCTGGATTTACTTCCCTCACCCTTCCGTCGACCTTCTCGTCGCTATTTCAGCCCAGCGATTACAAATACTCTCCGATGTCTAAAATCCTTTTAGATGTCTTCTGGAATCCCCCGACAGAGCCCCTGTCCCCGCAGGCTCTGTGTCGCTCCCCTCCCGTCCCGCAGCTGGAGCCTGGGACCCCACGGGGCAGGGAGCTGCTCCGGGGCCTCGGCGAGGTCGAGTCTCTCCCCGGCCCCAGGGATGCCGCCAAGCCGGGATCGGCTGCAGGGCTCTGCGGTCTCCGGCGTCGGATCCCGGCTCCGAGTGGACCCCGGGGGCAGGGACGGGGGAGTCAAGGGCAGCGGAGCGGAGGCATCGGGACTGCGACCCGGCACTGCCCAGGGGGCCCGTGCACGGCCGCCCTGCCGAACAACCCCTTTCCCTCCACCGCCTTCTCCTCCCTGCAAAAGTCGCCCCAGAGCGCCTCGGCGGCCAGCACCGAGCGCGTCTGCCCGGCCTCGGCCTCTGCTCTGCCCCTTGCCCTGCCGCCAGCGAGCGGGGACAGCCCGAATCGGGGATGGTCGGTCCCAGCCCCTCTCCGTGGGTACGCGGCTGTCCCCGCGGTGCACAGGAAGCCCGAGCTGAGGGCTGCCAAAAGGGGCGAGACCCCGGCGACTCATCCCGCTCCGGCCGAGCCACGCACCCTCTGCCTGTTCCCTGTCCCTCGGGATTCGGGGCCGCCACTGCCCCACTCCCCTCGGTGAGACCCCCTCGGCACCTCGCCCGGGGCCGGGGAGTGCGGGGCAACCCACGACATCCCGCGGCTCCGGGGCCAGCTGAAGGAGAGGGAACGAGACCCGAAAGGTCTGGGGCAAGCTCCCGGCAGGCTGTCCCCTCTTCCCTTCTTCCTCGCGTTTGCACCCCTTTACATATTTATACAACAGCCACTGGAAGAAAAACGATTAGATGCTGATCCCAGTGCCACAGGCAGGTGACCCGTCGCCCGGCCGTTCAGCCCGCGGGAGTTTTCTCAGGGAGGTGCAAACACCGGGGACCGCAGAGAGCTACAGCGCAGCCGGTCCTGGAGATGCTGACAAGAAACGAGGCGCCCCTGTTTGTGCGCTCCGGCAGGGGGGCATTCAGCCCTCCAGAGGTCAATTGGACAAGGGGCTTGAAAACACTAACATGCGGACAGCGCTTTTCGGATTCAGGGGGAGGTTTGAAGGTACACCCCATACACATCCCCACCCCATCACCCCCAAGATATGTAGAGAGAATTGTCTCGAGCCTCCGGCCCCACCTCCATTCCAGGACTTGCGCTGTCTCCGGCCCGAACAAACCTTTGCGAAGGCGAGAGGCTGCTCCAACCCGGGCAGGGGGCCTGGGGGCTCCAGCCGCCTGGCAGAGCCATCCGCTGCCCCACAGGAGGGGCGGGAGGGAGCAAATCGGGGCTCCTAAAACTCCCTGGAGCGACGTGGCTGCCGCATAGGGAGGGAAGGGAGGCAGGGGGAGGCTGGCTCGCCTAACCCCGCTCGGCTACAGCGGAGACTGGGCTTGGTGTTTACATCGTTCGTGGCCCGGCAGCGCGGCCCTTACCCTGGTTGCGGATCGCTTGCTGGCTCTCCAAGCAGTTGGGCAGGTAGGGCCCGTTGGGGAACATCCGAGCCTGGCCCGAGGGCGGCTGGCTGGGCGGCGGGGCGCCGAAGGGCCCGTAGCGGCAGGCGCCGGCCGTGCCCGTGAACTGGCCGGAGAAGTGGACGGTG